>NC_142385.1:4147500-4357500 GCF_059441005.1 Hippichthys cyanospilos
AAGGTCTGTCAGGACATCCTTCAGGGCAGACAGAAAAATAAATGTATATTGGATAACAGGGATGCACAATTACACATGCGAGACAGAAACCACTGATGTGGTTGCATGCTTCACTTTGCGCATTTGCATACCCTACCTAACTTTCAGTAATGACAACAACCCAGCCTGAGCTGAACATTTTTCCCGAATATTGGCTCTAACGTGCCGTGGCTTGAAGCACATCAAAATGTGGTGTAAGACTTACCGCTCATGTGCTCAGCAAAACCTGTGCGTTTTGATACATGGCAAAAAATTTCAGTCATCCTTTTTTGACAAGAATGAAAAGAGCATGTGAATGTAGTGCAACTTAGGGCAAACAAACAGTCTAATCAAGAAGCAGTAGCTAATTGACCTCTTGCTCAATGGAGTGACAAACTGCAGGAACAACGCAAAAGCTCTAACGTACTAATTTTCTCCTTGCCTGTTTTAAAGCTAAACAAGCGCATTCCATGTCTTCCTATTCTGAGGAGACTTGTTCGTTTACTTGAAGTAGCATGCAGTGGCTGTCGGAACTCCGTACCATTCTCAAGAAGGTGTGAAGGAGATTGCTTAAGTTGTCACTACAGTGGCAGAGAATTTACCTTTTACTTCCTTGGACTAATTAAACCATATCTGATGGAGTTGTGACCAGGTCTGAGATACAATTCTGCGGTCTTTCTGCTAAACAGAACAAATGTGACAGGTACAGTGTGTAGTCAAGTCCTCTTTATTTATTCTCCTTCACACAGCACCAACTCTCGCTCCCCACACCACTCTCTCTTGCAAGGACATCAATCAAATATGCCAACTAGTAACACATCCATTTAGAACAGAAAACAAATGCAAATAAATTAAAACATGGTACATACTAAATAATATATGTTAAGCATTTTAAAACTTTTCGAGGACACAGGCTGCCTGTGTGCACACAGATGGTGTGCTGCTAATGTGGGAGCGACCCAGACAAGGATACTGAGGAGGACTGATTTTAATGACAGAAAGGGTGTGTGTTACCTTTAAGGGATAAAAGTAAAGTAAAAATAGAGAAAAATATGAAGAAAAATGTTTTATACATTTAAAAAAAAACTATTTTTAATGTTTTATTTGAGTTTAAAAGAAACGTTTTACCTTACTTCCGTTTTTTTCCAATGAAGTTTTTTCATTTCCAGATTTTGGTCGCGTTTGCGGAAGAAGATGCCCGCGCTCACCGAGCAGTATGGTGGCATTATCTGATGCTATGTGTATTTTCGTTTAATTGTTTTATGACAAAATTAATATGCAACATATATGTTGGGTGCAGAATACATGACGCTGATGAGAGAGAAAAATTATAAATACATGACCTTATAAAAAAAATTGACAAAATGGTGAAAACTATTGATGAAATGTATATTATATTATATTATATTATATTATATTATATTAATAAATTGTAAGATTATCGCCGCGATAGATTATGATGAAATGTGACATCATGTTGAGGGATGTTTTTTATTTGATTAACAGGGAAATTATGTATATAGTATTAAGTACAGTGGGCCCCCGCTATACAAAATTAATCCGTTCCGCAGTTGGGATCGTAAGGCAAAATTGTCGTATGACGGGCAATGGAAACCAATAGTAATTAGCTAATGCGTGTAAAACCCAAGCAAGAAATATCACATATTAGTAACAAACATAGTAACAAAATACTGTAATAAGTGCTACTTATATATAAGTACATGATTAAATAAAATCATGAATAAAAAAATATATATAAAGGAAAAATGAAATGTTATTTACCTTTGAGTGACACTGACCTGACCAACTTACAGTCATAAATCCTAGCGAGGGGAGCCTAGCCTTCGTATTTTTTGATTATCGCTAGCTTTGTTTCCATACTATTCATCTTCTTACTTCTCCCTTTAACATCACCAGCAATCTTGGGACCCATGGCTGACCAACTAAAGTTTGAATTAAGCACTAAAATGCACAATAAATACGATATTGTAAGCACTCACACAAGATCAAGTCTTTAGCATATAGGGAATTTAGTGACACTGTGACGCTGACCAATAATAGACCTGCATCTTCTTGATGCAGTGACGGCGACCAATAGCAGAACAGCATTTTAGTGACATACGCAGTGGCACATGTGGTGACACACACATGGCATACTGACCGCCAAGTTTGAATTTTGTGAGTGTTGTTGATGTCGTAAAGCGGGGATGAAAAAACTTAGTAGAGATTAATTTGTTCCGCGGTTGTGCTTGTAAGGCAAATTCACCGTGTGGCGGGCAATCCAAACCTATGTTAAATAGCTAATGCATTTAGAACCCCAAGTAAAAACATCAAAATTGTACATATCTATTAAAAATTGGTACCAAAATAGTATAGTAAGTGCTACGTATATATAATATAGTACATGTATACAATCAGAAAACATCATAAATATAAAATTTAGATAGGATTTGTTTACCTTTGAGTGGCACTTAATATGCCCATATTGCCTGGTAAGGGTAGCCTAGACTAGGCTAGCTTCATATTTCTTGATTATCTCCAACTTCATTTCCATATTAATCATCTTCTTACTTCTCTCTTTAACTTCACTAGCAATCTTGGGACCCATGGCTAACCCTTTCAACTTTTAATTAAGCAGTAAAATGCACTCTAAATAGGGTTTTGTAACCACTTCGAATCGAACAAAGCTTTACCATTCGGCCATTGTGAAACAAGAAAAGCCAACCAATAGCAGACCAGCATTGGCGTGACGCGTTGCAGGGGGGCAAGTGTGATGGCAACTGAAAATAAGTGCAATTACCTAAAAACGCCTGCAGATAGAGACAAAACAGCACAAATACAGCCAACCCCCTAGGGTCATGACAGCTGTTTGTGTCGCAAAGGTGGAATGCTGAAAATACCATAAAGAGGGGATGAAAAAACTCTAATCCACATCGCAACATGAAAAAAACGTAAGCTGGGGACACTGTAAGATGAGGGTCCACTGTATTTTCACTTCATAACATGGAAAAACGTAAACCAGGGACGCCGTAACCAGAGGGTCCATTCTATATGTAAATGTTAGGGGTGGGAATCTTTAGCTGTCTTACGATTCGATTTGATTCGATTCTGATTTTGGGGTCTCCGATTAGATTCAAAATCGATTTTCAATATCAGCGATTTTCGATTCAAAACGATTCGATTCGATTTATTAAAAATTATTTCTGCTTCAATCTATAGAAGTGCTAACAATCGTCCTACTATGTGGGTTATCTTTGAAAGACCGAATAACAACAAAAGAAGAAAAAGTATATATATATATATTTTTTTTTTACATGTATTAGTTTTGATTTGTAAGGAGCATGGCTTTTTCCACAAAAATTGGCATGTGGACACCTGCGTTTTTTTTAAGAAAACTATAAACTGCATAGCTTTTATAGTTTAAATCAAATGAACCAAAATGAAAAAAAAAAAAGATAGAACATACATTATCATTTCATAGGACCAAATTGTGACAAACTGTTGCTCAAATGAAAAATATTGATATTTCTCAGTACATTTGTGACAAAAATGACATGAAAATGCACTTTTTCAAGTGAGCCATTAAATTGATAGGGAAAGGTATGGGGAAAATGTGTGCCAGTCAGTTCATCTCTGAGCATATCGGGAGCATTATCAATCACAATTGTTGATAAAATATTATTTAGTGCAGTAGAGACAGTATTTTCATTCTTTTACATGTACGTGAGTAATACAGTTGTGTTCAAAATAATAGCAGTCCAACACGAATAACCTGTTTTTGGTAGAATTCATATTATTGCGTGGCGAAAAAAATTAGCAGTTGCTGTAGTAGGGTCATAGAAAACCAACAGAGACAACATTCATGATATGCATGCTACTGAGTCTGTGTAATTGATAATGAATTGAAGGAGCGTTCAAAAAAATAGCAGTGTTGAGTTCTGTGAAAAAACAGGTGTGAATCAGGTGGCCTTTATTTAAGAATGAAGCCAGCACATGTTGCTCATGCATTTCTCTCTGAAAACCAGAGAAAAATGGGTCGTTCCAGACATTGCTCAGAAGAAAAACGTACTTTGATTAAAATGTTGATTAATGAAGGGAAAACATATAAAGAAGTGCAGAAAATGATGGGCGGCTCGGCTAAAAAGATCCCCGGTGCTTTAAAATGGAAAGCAAAACCAGAGAGACATGGAAGAAAACGGAAGACTACCATTCGAATGGATCGAAGCATAAGACAGTCTAAAGTTACCTGTGAGTACTTTGACTTTTAGAAGACACTTGTGTGAAGCTAATCTATTGGCAAGAAGCCCCCGCAAAGTCCCACTGTTAAAAAAAGACATGTGCCGAAGAGGATACAATTTGCAAAGAACACATTGGCTGACCAAAAGAGAAATGGAGAAATATTTTGTGGAAGGATGAGAGTAAGCTTGTTCTCTTTGGGTCTAAGGGCCGCAGACAATTTGTCAGACAACCCCCAAACACTGAATTTAAGCCAAAGTAAACCCTGAAGACTGTGAAGCATGGCAGTGCAAGCATCATGATATGGGGATGTTTCTCTTACTATGGTTTCAGGCCTATTTATCGCATACCAGGGATCATCAATCAGTTTGGGTACATCGAAATACTTGAAGACGTCATGTTTCCTTATGCCAACAAGACTACGACCCCAAACACAAGCAAGCAGCTTCTTGGTTCCAGACCTACAAAATTAAAGTTATGGAGTAGCCAGCCCAATCCTCGGTCCTTAATCCGATAGAAAACTTGTGGGGTGACATTAGAAATGCTGTTTCTGAGGCAAAACCAAGAAACGCAGAAGAATTATGGAACGTGGTCAAAATATCCTGGGTTGGAATACCTGTTCACAGATGTGAGAAGTTGGTCGACTCCATGCAACACAGATGTGAAGCGGTTCTTAGAAACAGTGGCCATACAACTAAATATTAGTTTAGTGATTCGTAGGAATACTGAATCCTGGATATTTTTCAGTTTATACGGTAAATATTTGAGTTTGTACAGTACAATGTACAATGTTTTTTTGAACAGCCCAATGTTCATTTTTCTTCTCTTTCTGTAAAGTAATTCAAGAATTTCTGCTTTTTTCTTCACGTTTTGATTTAGAATATAATGTGCAGTGTTCCCAATGCATGGAAATAAAAACGATTATAAGATTTTACTCAAATTTTTAAACAGACTGCTATTATTTTGAACACAGCTGTATGTGTTTGTGAATTAATTTGGAGTTTGCAAACATTGTTTTGTATTTTATCTTCTTTAGTGTAATTTTCTTTTGTTTGTGGACATGTTGAAGTTTAGTGATTAGTGAAGCCTACAGGAAGCATATCAAGTTCCGTTTGATCTTAATATGAAATTAATGACCTTTAATATCGATTTAAATCGCAGTAAATGAGAATTGCAATTCTGATTAAAATCATTTTGGCACACCCCTAGTAAATATGTTATCATATACATAAAAACACATTTCTTGGACCCCTATTGGCATGTGCACGCACCCACAAATATAAACAATTCCTTACATACTATTACTGTGAAACGTGTATCTGCCTTCTTTGTAATCTTTGTAATAAATTGAAGGAGACCCCGGGAACACCAGAAGACCTTAGTGCTCTCCCTCTTTTACAAAAGATCGTTTTTGACTCAATCTTGTCTTCCTCCAGTCTCTTATTATTGATAACTCTGACAGTACATTTTATGCTTTTACAAACACAGCTTTGATATGTAGTAATGGCACTAGTCTATTTAAAAATATGTACTTCTATATCTCAGAAAAAAAGTAAGCCACGATTGTTATATCAGATGTCTTTTTAGGGTTTACGTATCCTCCCTTCTACAAGACACATTACTCAAATGATCAGAATCGTTATCCAGCGTCAGCAGGTATTGCTGGTTGTCTGATCGTTTCAATCAGGTGTTTTGCAGTAGGGGAGACATACGAAACATCCAGGACACTGGCCGTGGATTGGAACTCCCTGGTTTATATCATCCACCAAAGATAGCCAACTGCAGTCACGTGGCGCGACTCACCTTTAATGACAGTGTTCCTCTGACAGCCACAAGAATAGACTCGTGCTTGTGATCCAGAGCCACAAAGAAGGGGATCTCATATATCTAAAGCACAAGGTTTATTTCAATGACATATAATGAACAGAAGAATTTCGATGACAGAAGTGCATTGAAATTTTTTTACATAGTCTTTAAAATTATGAAAGGAAACTACCTGATTGTGGAAGCTGACATGAATGAAGTCTCTGTAATGCAGTCCAGTGCTTTGCAGGATGGAAGAAAAATGACAACCGAGGTGGTCTCCACCAACAATGTCATATTCTGCAGCACGACTATTACAGCTAGCACACATATAAATATGTATATATAAATACATATCATAATGAAACGCTTAAAGTAAAATTGATTGAACTACAAAAAAAAAAACTATCATACCAGTCTCCACAAAGTTTGCATGGTCCAGTGAAAAGATTGGAGTAAATGTACAAAGGCCACCCATAGGCTGCAGCAGCAAAGTGCATCCAGTGGACAGCTTTTTCCAACTCTGACTCCAGATCTTCTTCCTTGAAATTTTAATTAATGTTACAAACATATAGATGCATGACATGAATGTAACTGTAACAGTGCCATTTAAAGGGCCCACAACATGGGAGTTCATCTTTTTGGACAATTTAACCCTTATTTTCCGAGTTATTTCGCTTCATTGATGCATTTCTAAACATTCCTTGCTTATTCTGCATCCTCAGAACCCGTCCCCACCCAGCAGATGATGACGATAGTAAGTTCTCGTACCACCCATGCTATAGTAAATACATGCTGACCTTATCTACATCTTTTAGTTATGCTTTGGTTCATGAGTTGAGGAGGAGAGATTTTGCACCGAGTCAGCAAAGTTAAACGGATGGATGAATGGCCGTTTTGTGGCCGGCTGGTATTGTATGTCATCATGAAGAGGGGCAAGGCAGTTGCACGGTGAGAGATACAGTTTCTCTCTTCACACAGATGTCAGGAGTCTCAAACAAACTTTTAAGGCTGCCACCTTTTGCAAACTCATTGGTTTGGTAACAAATAGGTCGAGAATCCATTCCTTGTCAATTTATGTGTCCTTTTTGGCTGGAAAGTAGTGCTCGAAGTCCTCACTGTGAGAAATCACTATTTCAAGTAAGACTCTGGTATCGCCTTTTAAAAGCTTTCTTTTTCTTCAAGGTTGTTGGCTCGTCACCCATCTCTTGACTGGGCCTTTTCCCTTTCCTAAAGACATCTTACTCATTTTACTTCTTTGTGAGTGAAATTTTGGTAGTAAAGTGGTCGAAGAGAGAGAGAATCCGGACAATTTTCAAAATATAGGTGTTTTCAAAATAAAATATCTTTCAGTCGCGCATATAAAACAGAAATAGTCGATTATTTCGGGTGCAGGCCATGTACCAGTTGATCCACGGACTAATACTAGGACGCTCATCAGCAGTTGTGGACCTATGACCTAGATGCAAACTGTTGCGGCGAAAAGAAAAAAGTAACTTACAATCGGAGAGGATGGACTGTGATCAATAGTCATATCTGGATCTCTGCTTCTCTCCACCTTGTCCTGTTCCTGATGCAGCAAAGCTAAACCAGCAGCAATGTCACTGGGAACCAAGTCTGTATCCTGCAACACACACACATACCTCCTTTCATTACAACTGTGGGTTGCTGACAATCGATGTACAAGTGTGTACAAGGTATTACATTATCATTTTTTTTAATTACGTTATTGGTAAAATGACTACATTATTGTTGTTTTTTGTATTTTTTTACATTTTTGATTATATTATATTACAACTTCATGTGATCAGGAAATGATGACTTTATAAGGTGGTACAAGTCTATACTATACTATACTATACTATACTATACTATACTATACTATACTATACTATACTATACTATACTATACTATAAAATGTATTTTTTGCAATTTATAAATCCTGTGCCTTGCTTTGCTTAGATTAATGCATCTGATCACGACAGTCTTATTTTTAAGAATCAGGATTTATTTAATTGATTATGTGCTTACATTTTGACAAATAACCAACTAAATAAATCCCAATTCTTAAAAATAAGCCTATCATGAAAAGAAAACCATGATCCATCAAAAAAAAGAGGGCAATTCTGGCAGACCAAACATTGCCAATCATTAAGCCATGTTAATGTTTGTGAAGTCATGATTACAAATTCAAATTATTAAAGGACAGTCAAATGATGAAATCTAGCAAAACAAACGTAGTCCATCACTAAGCTATACGGAATCTTGGCCAGTTATAATTAAAAAAAAATAGAGCTGCAACAAATAATAATCAATTAAATGATTATTGATTGATGATTTTTATTAAACCATTTATGTTTTGAAATCTAGTTTAACTTGTAAGTGTTCAAATCCTCAGAATTATAATCTCTCACCACAAAATATTTTCCAAATTATGTTGTCTTTCATGTAGGTAGACTTATCTTTGTGTTGAACCAATGTAAAACGTATGTAAACACTTGATTTTGAGAGGGGTTTTTTGTGTGTTTTTTCTTGCTGACATGTTATGGCACCAAGCCTTGGTTCATTTGTGTTAATTTACTGTCAAATTAAAATAATATTCTGTTTTTAAATGAAGAGATGGAAATATTTGTTTAAATTGGATTCATATTCTCGCTCTGTCGCTCTCACTCACTGACTCATTCACTCACTTTGCCTTTAAATCAGATTTTCCTCAATATAATATGCCCATTACATATGTAAACAATTAGTAGCAACATTAAATATACGCTGCTTATGCCTCTAAAATCGAGTCCTCTAATTTCATTTCACATCCCTAAAACTTGATTTTTTTGAGGTGGTGTTACAAGTAGATATTAGAAAAACAGCCTTACAGAGAAGAAGCCACTGACGAGCTGCGAGATGCTGGAGAATGCTGCTCTGTTGCTTTCGTTCTGCGGTAGGCAACAGCACAAAAGTCGTAGCCTGCTCTCCCACACCTTGACAGCAAGCGAGCGTGCCGTGGAAAGGAATTGAGTTCCCCCGCCTCCCTCTAAGTGTCGCACTCCCAGGGGCTCCATGACAGCAGCCGAAGGCTGAGGGTTGCCCAGTGGATCAAAGACAAATATCACGCCCAGAGCAGTGAAAAGCAAGATGATCCAACTATAAAGGCAGAAATGTTATATCAAAACCACTCTTAAAAACATCATTGGATAAAGCATACAAACGTGGAAGGATTAATAACCCACCTGGCAACCACTGCTGCAATGACAGCCCCGACGGTTGCTGGATCACAACCTTTGCCATCATCAGACACCCAAACAGCACCTAGACAGGCCCACACCAGCTCAGGGAGGTAAAGAAGAGCTCGCAGGTACACCAGTTTAGGCATTGAGCGTCGTGACCCAGGGTTTGTTATGGTACCTGAAAGCAAAAAAACATTGGCATTCATGAATTAACTTAACAGCATCAAACATTAGGAAACTAACAACTGGATATGTGTGTCCCAAGACTACTATGAAGAAAGAATTTAAATGTAACCATGGTGACTTATTACATGATTTAGTCAGTTGAAATCCTCTGAACAGTCGTTTTCTCTACTCTTTGAATGTATATCATGGGGTAGTATTTTGAAGAGCTATCAACAACACACATGAGGGGTTAATTAAAAAAATACTTAAAAAGTTATTCATTTAAAACTGTCTTAAGGCTAACATACTTTCTATAATTGATGCTATTCATTTGTACTTGTATTCTGCAATGCTTTTGCTCGTTAGGGTAGCAAACGGGCTGGAGGCGATACTAGTTGACTTGAGAGGTGGGGTAAAACATGGACTAGTCGCTATTCAATCGTAAGTCCTATACAACTGAATTGACACATATTTAACACCCCCAGTCACGCCCAAGAACACTGTAACATAACATACATGCCTTTTGAGTAATGCAGTCATTGAAGTGCACTAAACTAAAAATGTTCAGGTTAACAGTAGATGTTAGTTTTCCTATGTTATAAGGGTTACCTTGAGCACTGACATATACAATGGCACATAGAGACAGAATGATGAGTGCCAGCACCACTAATAGTCCAATCAGGTAAATGTGAAGAACTCCTTTCCCGTTACAATCAAAATGACCCTTGTGATAAGAGTACAGGATGATGGTGCCAATCCACCTAAGTGAAAACACACCACAGTAGGGTAAGGGTTTGGGGGTAAACAAAGGAAGAGAAACATGAAGAAACTTCGCAATTACAATAAAATTACAAGTGACGGCAACACAACATAATTGTTTATTTAACTTGCAATTCATCTTATACATACCAAAGCATTCGGATGAATAATTCGAACGCTCCAGGGAAAACAAGATCATCACTGGCGATTCCCCACCGACGACCAAAAACCACCATTCCAGGCATTGTTGGGATCAAAACGAAAATATGTTGACGGAAAATGTTAAGAGAACTACAAAATTAACGGGCACTTCGGGCCATTCATGACTCCACTTCCCGAAAGCAAATCAGTGTTGCTACATTGTACCTTTCCTACGTTGCAACACTAGCTCCAGAGTCCTGTTTCGACACGCCATTTTATATATTAACAAATAACAGTCTTTAGTGTTTACAACTGTACCATCCCGCTAATCGTTTCGATGCAGGTCAAACACTACTAACTGTGTGCTAAGCTGATATTAAATAATGTCATTATGGTGGCTCAAGGAGGTCAATTGAATTGTTGATGTTACGTGACTAGCTTCTTATCTTCTAATGTTAGCTACAAATACAACGAATAAACCAATTTCAAGATAACGACTTACATCGATCACTATGAATTAATTTGGACGTTTTACAAAAATCGTATTTCACTGTACGAGTGTACGGCCAATGCATTTGTTAGCACAAATTAAGTCACGAAGTAAAATAAAAACACTTGTTTGGTCCGCAGCCTGTGACAAGCCGGATGTAGTCACCCTGGGCTGCAGTGTTGTTTTTTTGTTCCGCAATGGACTTTCTCTTTTGGTTACCTACAATTACCAATGCGGCTAAATTCTCTTTTAATCATCTGTATGTATTTTATTGTATTGTTGAGCTTTTTTTTTTTTCTTTTTTTTTTTTTACCTACAGCCTACAATGACACTGAAGTGCAAACAACACTCACAAAAACCGAAGTAAACGACAAAAGGTAATGAAAACAAAAAAGTAAAACATGTTACAAAAGAGTAGCACAGTAGAAAAAAGAGCACGCAAGAAAAATACTCAAAAGGCAAGCAAACAGAACGCTCAAGTAAAAAAAGCATGCAAATAAAAAGGGGCATGCAAGGAAAAACACAGCACAGAAGAAAAAAGAATGAAAGAAAAGAAGCATGTAATAACAAAGAGCATGCATGAAAAATAGAGCATACAAGAAAAAGAAGCATGAAAGAAAAAAAACACATAAGAAAAAGAATCTTGACATGCCTTTCAGCATTAGCCTATATGTTCATAGAAAAGGACTTGCTGATGGGTTGCTTGTGTAAAGGGCCTTCCAGATCATGATATTTTTCCACTTTCCAAAGTTAAATACAGGGTGTCCATAAAGTCTCTTTACCATTTAAAAAATATATTAAAAATGCAATTGATTAGATATTTTATTCAGATTTGTTGTATCGTATTCAGTGTTTTTTTTTTTTTTTTATCACACTGCATTTGTGTGTATCTTTGTTCGTGTATCGAACAAAGATAAGGGACATGACTGACCTTAAGCACAGGATTACTGATGCCATTGCCACAATAGTTGAGGCTATGCTCCAGCGAACATGGCAAGAAATTGAGTACCGTCTTGATGTGCTTTGTGGAACTAATGGTGCCCATGTAGAAGTGTATTAAAAGAGGTTAAAAAAAATCTTTAATAAATGCTGAATACAACAGAAAATATCTAAATAAAATATCTAATCAATTGAGTTTTTAATACATCTTTGAAATGGTAAAGAGACTTTACGGACCTCCTGTACTGTATATGCATTGTTAGATTTGGCACATGGGCAATTACATTTTTTTTTTTTTTAAATGAGTTTTATGGTGCTGATCATTCTAACCAGGAAGTAAAATGTCTTGTTTGAAGAAACTGTGTGGCTGAATCACACCCTCCTGTCACAAATAACCATGGGACATGAAAGGAATAAGGTCCCCAACTGGACACTTGACAAAAAGTTTGTCAAACAAAAGTGACACAACTAAAGTGGAACAAAAACCCCAAAATGCAGCCTAAATCACAAAGTGCAAATCAAAGTGAGGCAAAAAGTGTCTAGAGTCTTCAGTCTGGTAAATGCAAGGCAACGAGGTAGCGGAATCAGCAGGTGACCGACTAGAAAACTCTAGAATGTCCCACTTTTGGAAGTTCTTTGCACTGGACACTTCCTGCCTAATATGGCACAAAGTGTTATTTTTTCCAGTTGGCATCTAGTACAGCCTGTTGAGCCTGGAAGGGGCCTCCGCCCACGTGCAATCCCTTCTGAAGGTTTCTTATTTTCCCCAGATGGGGTTTTTGAGTTTTTCCTTCCCCCTCTTGTGAGGTTTGTTCAGGGGATGCTGTTGTTTCTTTATGATGTTCTGTATGACTTTTTGTTTCACATGTGGAACCCTTTGAGACAGTGGTGATTCAGGGCCATAAAAATAAACTTGACTTGACTTGACATGTGAGTTCTGTTTGTTCATTTCCTGGCTGAGACAAACCATGTATTGCCTTATGAGGTGTATTTTAATATAGAATAGTCAACCTCTTATTATTTGTGTTAAAACCATTCTTGTCAGTGAGGTCCGGTCAACCAGGCTTTCTCCCGCATTCCAAAAACATGCATGGCAGGCGAATTGGACATACTAAATTGCTGGTGTGATTAGGTGCGTGAATGGTTGTTTGGCTCTGTGTGCAACCAGTTCCGGGTGTCCCCCGCCTACTGCCCTAACCCCAATGGGATAACAAACTATAATAATTATAATAACTATAATAAAAGTCAATTTTATTTTACATTTATTTTTACAATATATATATTTTATACATAAAATTATTCAACAAATTCAGTTCTTTTCGTGTCATTTCATATCCATTTGGTTACGTTCCTTGCAGTGCTGTAGTTTTATGTGAGCGTTTTTAGCCAATTAGAATTCAGCTAACTTGTGTCGCTATGCAGTGTGAAATCTGCCTTTGCCAGAAGCCAGGGCATTCGTATCAACATGGCGCGGGCTTCTGCGCAAGCTCAGATAGATATGTCAGTGGGCCTAATGCTTAATAGACAGCTGAAATAGTCAATCGAGCCATAAGTTCACCATCTAGAGGCCTCATGTTGAACGTGACGTGACTGGATGCTCACTGTACAAAGGCGGTTTATTATAGAGCCACCATGTTTAACATTGGAAGTAGTATAAATAAAGTAAATAAATAAATAAAGTTATTGTTAAAAAAACAAAAAACAAAAAAGAAAAGAACATGTTGCTTAACCGTAAGCTAACGGCAACCATGAGGCATAGCGTACATTGAAGCCAGAACTGCGGACATTTTGAAAAAAATTCAAATCTAGTCACTTTTTTTTGGGGGCTGAAGAAGAACAAAACAGAAATTGGACCAAGGCGACTTTCAGCATTGGTGTCCATGTCAATACAAAAATATTTATTATTTGAAATGAAATGCAGAAACTCTACAAGCAAGCCATTGAAGTCTTTCCGAGGAAAGAAAGAAGAATGGATTTTGTATTGAAGAAGCGGGAGACATGCATTTTGGTGAGTCGAGCATTTGATTTTTTTTTTCATATTTAGTATGTTTTCATCATTTTCATTATTTTATTCACATTCAATTAGTTGTAAAGAAATACAATGATGTTCTTCTATTGACGTGTGATTTGTAATTTAGTGTACAATCTTGTAAGAGCTTGCCTGCTTTTGGTGTCACATTCTGTCTGGGTTTTCCTGTTGTGGCTTTATTTTGTGGAATTTGACTTATTTGCTTCTGGGTTCGTGTTGTTTTTTCCTGGCGTCTGTCGTTCGTGTAATTCGTGTCACCTGTCATGAGCGTGTTCCAGCTCTAGTGTAGCTCTAGTGTTTCGCCCAGCTTCTGCGAGTAATAAATCATTTTATTGAGCTCATCTCATATCCTCCCTGCATTTTCGATCCACCTTCCCACATCCGTCGCCAACATGCCGCACCGACATGACACTTGGTAGACTTCATAAAATTTGGTGGACAAATAATTTAAAATTATTATTAATTCTTTTAGGTTCTGGTAATATTACGTCTAATGATAAGTTTCAATTGCTGATGCGAGTTTATTGATGTTTAAATGCTCTGGAAAATAGCATACAAGTTACAAAGTAGTCCCCTACATTACAGTAGCCCAGTAATGCGTGCGTACGTGTGCTTCTGAGGGGGCCGAATCATTGAAGGCCTAAGTGTGAAACGCACGGACCGCCACTGTAATCTATCCTTTTTCAAACGTCTTTGTGAGAGTCCAGAAAAGCACTGCATAAAAGTGATGCATTATTATTATTTTCTTTCTTTAAATGTAGCCGCAAGCAGGTACAAGAAGCCAGTGCCTTTTTGTCCAGAGAAATACAGAGGGTTGTGTCTGGAAGGGCATCCGATGTAAAACTACTGACAAATCAAATACAGTATGCGAATCAAACCTATGACTATGGATCGTTTGAGGCCCTGGTTTACAAATGGCGTTGTAACGACCGCCTGCGGTGCTTAGGGTGCCTTGAGAAATTTGGCTCCGGTTCGGTAGATGGCGACAATATATTTAATCGCTAGATTGCGAGTGGCCAATGAAAATAAATAAACGAGGAAGAAAATACGCGTTATTTTCCGGGTGAAAGTTTATCAAATACATGTGGGCAGTGGCTTTAAGGTTCACTAAGTATATTTATGTTTTTGCCAACTTTGTCTCTAAAATCTTCGTTTTTCGGCCCTTGTGTGTAATGAAATCTTCGCCCGCAGGCAGTCAGAAGAGATTTTGCCTCCAGAGACAAGTTACAAAGTAGTCCCCAATTTTGTGGACGTTCGCACGTGAGTAAGTGAAAACGTTTAGTTTGAAATGCTATTAAAACGCTAAATATTATTGCTTACAATTCAGTAAGTGACTTAATAGAAGCCGTGACTTCTGTGAATCCTATGAAGTAAGATTATCCGTTTTGGTGTTGGATGTGCATGTTTTACTTGGATTGCTTGTATATAACGCCAATTTGAACTCTAATGGAAGACCTGTAATTGTTTTGGTTGTGGTGATACGCAGCAGTCTGCAAAAAAAGAAAAAAAAAGGCTATAAATGTACTCTATATTTGCTAAACATGTCCATACATTACAATGTCATTTTGAGGGAGTTTATTTTTATTTATGTGTGCTGTGTTTTGACCTAGCAGACACAATGGAAGGCCATATTAAGAAACAGAAGAAACATCAGCAAAAACACAGTGGGCCAAAGGCGGAGAGAAAAAAATTGAGGAAGCAGGGAAATCAAACAGAGAATGATGAACGTAAACGTAAGCCTAAAGCCTTTGCTGTACAGTCAGCTGTACGCATGGCCAGGACTTTTCACAGGTACTTTAAATGGTGTCTGTCATCTTAATTCATTTCACTCGCGGTCTTGATTTGTTTAATGTAAGTAATCATTTTCCAGGGCACAGGATATAAAGACCAAAAAACACCACATCCCTCTTGTTGATCGGACACCCCTAGAGCCTCCTCCAATAGTGATTGTAGTAGTTGGACCCCCCAAGGTGGGGAAAAGCACTTTAATTCGATGCCTGATCAGAAACTTCACGCGTCAGAAACTTGGAGAGATATGTGGCCCTGTGACTATCGTCTCAGGTGAGTTTATGTTCGACTCCACACGTTACTGTTCTTACTATTGTTTATGGTGGTATTAGAAATTCTTAGGGGAATTGGGATTTAAATTTATGTGATTCAGAATTGATTGTCAATGATTGTTTGTCAATGTGATGCTCAACGGTGCACTGTGGTGCTAGTCAGGTTGTAGACAAAATTGTAATATCACAAGTTCTCAACATTGATTTTTATTTTGCATCTTCGAATATTTTGTTTTTGTATAGTGCCATTATTTTTTGTTTCTTCAGTTAATTCCATAAATTGGACGGTGAGCGTCGCGCTTTCATTGTTGGAACTTTTATTAAGACGAACCTGTAACTGCAACAATGAGTGTTCTGTTTGCCCTTCAAACTTGATAGACATGAGCCCTTACCAGATTTGTTTATTTTGATAGTTTCCGCAATGGAAGCGCATTGTTCACCAGTCCAATTCATGACATCAACTGAAAAAGAAACAAAAAATGGCACTATACAAGAACAAAGCAAAAAGGCATGATATGAAAAAAAACGCATTATATGCACTTTATGAAAATAACCCTTTTTTTGTTTCTTTACTTTATTTGTCTTTTATTAAACCCACAAATGTGCCAGATCATTTTGACTGACCCTGTATGTTAATGTCACCAAAAAACATTTTCAATTAAGTGAAGTCTCTGGATGTGTTTTTGGCAGGCAAGAAACGTCGTCTCACTTTCATGGAGTGTAACAATGACATAAATACAATGATTGACCTTGCAAAAGTAGCCGACCTGGTAAGTAAAAAGACATTTTAATCAGGACTTGCTTATCAGGTACAGTAGAACATGCAAAATGGAGTTCAATAGACACCAATTCATTTTAATATAAAAACAGTTTTCCTGCTTTGAGATTGAAATAGTCAAGTCAGTTCTCGGGTATGTGGGATTTCTAGATTTATGGAAAATAATAAAGAGTTTCTTGCTTTTAGGTTCTTATGTTGATTGATGCCAGCTTTGGCTTTGAAATGGAAACATTTGAGTTTCTCAACATTTGCCAAGTGCATGGTTTTCCTCGTATCATGGGTGTGCTCACTCACCTAGATTCCTTTAAAAACAACAAGACACTAAGGAGGACCAAGAAAAACCTCAAACATCGCTTCTGGACAGAGGTCTACCAGGTAAATAAGTCATCTATTTTCATTCCCACCCACATCAGCCTCTAAGCGGCACGGGTGTTGGTCTGCCTATCTAAATCCTGAGTTTGTAAACCTGTGCCCTTGAGGAAAAACCTCCAGTTTCTCTGTGCTAATAAGGTTATTGTTTGTAAACTACAGGGTGCCAAGCTATTTTATCTGTCTGGCATGGTGTACGGGGAGTATCAAACACAGGAAGTGAAGAACCTTGGCCGCTTCATCTCAGTCATGAAATTTCGTCCCTTGGTTTGGCAGACATCCCACCCTTATGTGCTTGTTGATCGGTGAGACCACGTTTTCAGAAATACATTAAACACTTTCCTGTTTTTTTTTCTTTTTTTTTTTGGTCCTTTTTTCTTTTGCATCACAAAAACAGCAGTGGATGTGATTTGTAAAAATCCAAATTTACATGCTCTTATTTTAAATGTGGGTGGCACAGTGGCAAAATGGTTAGGAGGTACTCCTCACCGCGCGGAAGTCACTGGTTTGATTCCGGCTCTTGTTACGGGCCCAAAAACTTGGAATCGCAGTCAACAATAGAATATGTTGGTTCTTGTGGCTCAATGCCTTAAAAACACAGATGATGTGGAGACCCAAACCAGTGCAGTGACTGTCCATTTTTAAAATGTTCTCTTTATTATTACAAATGATGATATCATTTGTGCATTCTCATTTCAAAATTAACAGAAACGGATTTCCTCACCTCTAAAATGTCTGCTACAATAATTATTCTTCTAATTAACAATCATTAAACAAACATTTATAATTTATACATACTGACATACTCTGTTTGTACCTTATAACTGTCTATTTATCTATAGCGTCCATATCAACAGGTGTTCTAGATGCCACACATTCGATTCGAATTACTGTCCAAGCATTAACGAACCTAAAAAACACAAAGAACGTGGAGAAAGAGTGAAGACATGAACCAGTGCAGTGACTTTCCATTCCCAAATTTCCTCTGAAGGGAGGGTGGAGTGGGTTCCTTCTTTTCATGAGGAGCCTGATTGGAAGAGGTGAAAATTGATTCACCAGTTAATTTTTTTACAACATAGTTCTGTATTACATTTGTGAGCTGAGACACAAACGTCTCAAAGACCATGAACAGACTCATCTATAGATGCGCCCAACAACAGTCCCAAATGGATTTTGAACGACAGTTCATTGTGTACAAGAGTGACACATTTTGTTAAACTTAATCTGTGATCCGTATAGAACAATCATCTTGGTTCAGGCCACACATGGTTTCCTGGATTAATTGGTGGAGAAAAATGTGAGGGCTGCATTCTCAATTGACGTTTCCCATTTGCTGTTGGAGGAGGAGCAGAAAGAGTTTGAGGAATAGTCATGTCAAGTGTTGCAACAGCATAACATAACAGGCCACCACACCAATTTAAGACAACTTGTAACTCAACGCACCAAATTAAACATGGACATCTGTGCATTGGCCCTATTTGGCTTTTATTCTGAATTTTTTTTCTTGAGAGCTAGTTGAGTTCCAATCAGCTTTCCAAATGCTCGCTACCAACAACAACACACTACCATTAAAGAATCATATTCAATCGCTGACTAAAGACACCAAGTGAAGACAAGACGTCATACGGTGAATTAAAATGCAATCAGACATTTCAAACTCACACAATGCTCACACAATATACCGCTTATCCTCACTAGGGTCACAGGCTTGCCGGTGTCTATCCCAACTGGCTTCGGGCAGTAGAGAGGGACACCTTGAACTGGGTGCCAGCCAATTGCAGGGCACACAGAAATGAACAACCATCCACACGTCCTATCACACCTAAGGACAAATTAGCTTGTCCAATACACCTGCTATGCATGTTTATAGGTGTAGGAGGAAGTGCTTGGAGAGAAAATGCAAACCCCACACAGGAAGGCGGGAGCGAGGTGGATTTGAACTCCGTTCTGGATGTGCTATTCCCTGTGCTATTATATAATGTGTGTGTGTGTGTGTGTGTGTGTGTGTGTGTGCCATGTCTTCTAGTCTTCTGCCAGGTTTACTCGTATGGTCAGTAAGAGATAGAAGAATTACTTCAGATGTATTGCTAAGAAGCAAGCACTTTTTTTTTTTTTTTTTTTTACTCAAAATGTGGAATGAATGCGTAGTTTATTTATTTTTTTAAACTCATCACAGTCATAATCGACATAGTGTCCACTCTTCTTTCTCCTTCCCTGTCTCCACATAGCATGGAGGATTTGACTGACCCCGAACAGGTCAGAACCAACATGAAATGTGATCGCAGAGTGTCGCTATATGGCTACTTGCGAGGCACATATTTGAAAAACAAAAGCCAGGTCCATATTCCAGGTATGTCTGCATATTTTTTTTGTTTTGGTTTTTCCCAACAAATGCTTAGCAAGTCCACTGTCAATAACTGTTTTTGGAAACAGTCCCTAATTAAAAGTGGAACAATATGTCTCCTCTTCACAGGTGTTGGAGACTTCCAAGTTGCTGATGTGAACTTTCTGCCTGACCCCTGCCCACTTCCAGATTCTCAGAAAAAAAGGGCACTGAATGAGAAAGAGCGACTGCTTTATGCACCCATGGCTGGAGTTGGTGGAGTTGTATATGACAAAGACGCTGTGTACATTGACCTTCCTGCATCCCATTTTAATCAAGAGCAGGTGTGGCAATATCCAAATGTTTTGGAAACCAATCATGCCTGTTTTTAAATGTTTATTTTTTTGTTTTATCTGAAAGTTTTTAATTTCCACTAAAGCGTGTGAATTCTTTCTTCTTTGACACAAAAGGAGATGAGACCCACAACAGAGCTTGTCCAGTCTCTTATTGATACACACGCAACTCTGGATGCCAAGATGGCTGCCAGCAAGGTGGCCCTTTTCAGCGGGTCTGCTACTCTGGACTCTGCAGATGTCCAAACACAGAGCAGGTGAAACAAAGTGTATTCCAATTGTATTCCATTGTTCTTGATATGACTAGGGAAAGAAAAATAGGGCACATGCACATGGTTTCCATGAGGCTGCACAAGTTTTGGGCTAACAAGCTAACGGCCCTCTCGTTTCGACCAAAATTATAACCCATGCGGGCAGCCAGAACCCGCAGGGTCTTTAATCTTGGCTATTTCCTGTTGTATCACGCTATTTCCTGTTCTATCACACTCACCACAGCTCATCTTTGCTCTCTTTCATTTTCCTCATTCATCAACCCTTCAACATAATCTTTCCATATTCCCATCACACTCATGGCATAAGTTCACATGTTTTCATCTATATCTTTGATCAACCTAAATAACTAAATAATAACCTAAATAATTAAGTATTGGAATAGTTATAGTTGTCCAGGCAACTGGAAGCACCTCTGCCCATCCAGAGCCTGTCTCAACTCCTTCCTAAAGGTCATCCAACACTTTCTTTTTATTTAGCTTCCACTGTTTTCTCCATTTCAAAGTGTTTGCATTCTTCATCTTCTTCATCAACCATCCTACACACCACCATTTTCTGTTATCTGGGTATACTTTCACCGACCACTGCTTCGCAGTCACTGATTTTAAGATTACATCATCTACACAAGATGCCGTCTTCCTGTGTACTTCTACTGCCAGTCTTATAGGTCACCCTATGTTCATACCTCTTAAGGAGGAAGCTCTTTTCCCATACTCTTTGCAAAGTCAACCACAATATGACCTTTCTATGTTCTCCTGAATACCAGCCTTACACATTTTTATCGCCTTGGTTTCCTGCACCAACATGTCCATTGCTTTTTTTTCTATCAATAACAACTTTCCCTTCTAAGAATGCTTTTCAATACTTTATCAAGGTCAACCAGAAATTCTACTTCTCTTCCAACTCACCAACCTATGGAGCATAGCCACTAACATCCCTACTTCTATTTTTAAGTTTCAGATGTATCATTCTATCTGATACCCTTTTAACCTCCAGGACATTCCTAGCATTATACACTTAGCTAACAGGCATGCCCATAGAAAGGGAGACAGAATCCATGCTTAGTTCCTCTGGTTTAAAGCTGATGTGAGCGGATGTGGTTAAGGGGTGTCTGATATGGGGACAGTTATCCAGTGATGCAGTGTTTTTGCTACATGCTAGTGACATTATTTTTTTGTTTGTGACAGAGAAAATGACAGTCATATGGAGGAGCGCGTCTGGGATTCGGTAAACCACAGAGAGAGAAGAAAAGTCATCTTCACTGAAGAAAAGGGTGATAAAAATGAAATTGGTGACTCAAGTGACAATGAAGACAGTGACATCGAAGACAGTGACATTGAAGAAAGTGATGCGGAGGAGTGTAAATATTCAAGTGATCAAGATGGCCCAACCTCAAAGAGATATAAACTGGAAGAGAAAAAAGATGTTAAAGCTGTGGCAGAGTTACCTGTTTTTGCTGACAGTGAAGATGACCTAGAGATGTGTGAGGAACAAAGGGAGACCCGGCGAGCAGGAGACTCTGGGCATTGCTCGGAAGAAGACGAGGATAAAGAGGAGTGTGGTGATGAGGAGATGGACGATGATGAGGAAGCGTTGTTCGAAGAGGAAGAGGAGGATGAAGTTCAAACTGTGAAAAGGCCAGTGATGGAAAGTGAGGAGAATGGACAAGAAGAGCTAGGTAAATGCATATTTTCATTTTAAAATGTGTTTTCACTTTAGTTTTTTTTATTACCAAATATGTGATCAGTGGCAGAGTCGAGACTCACCCTGTATGTGGAATCTCCTGTGTAAGAAGAATTGTTACAATTGCTGACTGACAATATTCACACGACAAGTTTGAGCCATGAATCGTCTTCTTCGTTTTTCTGTTGGGCTGCACAATTAGGAGAAAAATTTTATTCATTAGGTACTGCATTCATATTTTTGTTATTTACTGTGCTACTTGAACTGCACGAAATTGTTTTTTTTTTGGGGGGGGCGGGAGTAGTTACCACTCCTGCCCTCATTGGTTGATGACAGGAAGGCAGGGCAGGAGTTGTAATTTACTCCCGCCCCAACACCCGTGGTCACCAAGAGCCTATTACGTGTCTTATAGGCATGCCAGAGAGCTGTGTGCCCTCAAAGTCACACACGCTGTTGACAGATCAGAAAAAAAAAAAAATCTGCGATGTGGCGAAACCACGATAGTGAAACCGCGAAGTAGTGAGGGTATACATGTATGTGTATATGTATAATTGCTAAATATTTGAGACAAATTACAGGCAGAACAAAGATTAACTAAAATATTTTATTATTAAACCTTAATAAGGAACTGTAGTTATCCCTTCTTGTTTTCATCCCTTGGCCGTTGTCAGGGGACATGGAAGGCTAGATTTGCCCTCGGAATAATGGCCGTCGACCTAGAGTGGAGCCCGTAGTTGACCAAACATGAACACAGGAAAGCTGAGTTTACTCTCAATTCCAATTTATTCAAATTTATTACAACAACATATTTAACATCCTCCCAATATTTTATGTCGGCAATTCAAATGGCCAAATTCCCTGATCTGTAACTTGTACTTAGTTTGTGACACATACAAGTGTTTTGTTTGTCCTATAATTTCACTTCATGGGGGCTTTTTGTTCTGGTCTACAGGAGCTCTGCGGTGGAAAGACTCTCTGCAGCAGAAGGCATCTGAAGCATTTTTACGCCACCAAGAAGCTATGCCCAACCTGCGAAAAATGGTTTATGGTTCAGGTGTTAAAATTATGCCTTTTTAAGGCTTCAATCTGCATATTAAAAACATGCATGTTTATTTTTTGCATTACCCACATTTATATAAAAAAATAAGTGTACGCTGAAGAGAACACCGGTATATTTCCACTATGATAGCGTTATATCGTCTGGTCTTACAAGGATTTGTCTTTTTATAGTTGCTGAGGCAAAAGAGGACATCGACAGTGATGGTGACGAGGAGTTGGGAGGACTCTTTCATGTCAACCGCCCTCAGAAAAGTGGAATGTTTCAAGTGAATGCTCTTGATTGTTCCCATTTCAACCCTGATTCTTCTCACAACTGGGATCTAGAGGAGGTAATATTTTAAGACACATGTATAAGCTAATATATTAATTGTATTCCAATGTTGCTGAAAGATTGTAATTTTCCATCCAGATGCTGATCTCCATTAGGGATTGCTTTGTAACGGGGAAGTGGGAGGAGGACCAAGATGCTGCCACCCTCCTGAAAGAACATGGTAAAGTAAAATTTGAGGCTTTTGTTGATTAAATATAACATTTGAGTTTTCATCCCAAAACTTAGAAGACATATGGGCAACAAATCTTTGTAACAAATACTTAAGTGGTACAGTTCACAGCTCTGGGGGTTCATGAAGTGCCCTGCTGGTAGCAGCCTACAGTCCCAGCATTTTCACAGCGTAGTCACGTTACGTGTGTGGAGGTTAGGCTCAGCGGTGACGTTGAACATAGGAATGTGTATGTTTTGAAGTCTGTGAATTAGGGCTGTACGATTATGGTCAAAATAATAATCATGATTATTTTGGCCAAGATTGAAATTACGATTATTCATCACGATTATTCATCATGTTTTTCATCAACATGTCTATTCATTGCTCTTTTTTTTTAAACAAGCAGAATATAAACAAGGCTTGAAAGCTTGATAGTTACAAATAATAATAAACTAAATAAATAATAATTCAAACAAATTCAGTCAAAAGCATGGCAAAATCCTGGCACACAGGTCAACACAGTTAATTTACTTGGTGAGTGCAAACCAATGGAAAAAAAACGAAGCCTACTTAGAACCAAGCACATTGTTTACTTTTAAGCTTTTAATTTTAATTTTTAATCAATTAGCAGTTAAAATGTAATTTTCGGCCATTTCAAGCCAAATTTATTCCAATTTTTTTAGATTTCTCAAAATGGGTCTGAATCGACAGCCGGGAAACAATGTCCCCTGCTGGTAGAATGGAAAAGTGGTTGATTTAACTTGTAATTAAAAAAAAAGTGCTTGACTTTTCAAATGTTAATTTTGTCGATGATCAGCTAAATTAATCGAGACAGCCAGTATCATGATCACGATTAAAATTCGATTAATTGTGCAGCCCTACTGTGAATGTGTGTACATAGAAGAGTGTCGTTGTGCTGCCAGTCCAGTCCCACAATAGTCTTAAGGCCATTTTAAAGTCGTCTAAAAGTCATTTTCCACAACCTCACTGAACTCCTCCCACACCTGAGTTTTTGCCCCGGCAACTGCTGAAGCCACCCTCTATTTGGGTGCAAAAACAGGTGATGAAAGTGGATAAATGGTAACCATCAGATTCTACCCCACACTGATATAATTTTGGTAGTTTGCCTTTTATATCTGAGTTGATGTACAAGGTCCCCCAACATGTGGAACCACTCTTAGAAAAAACAGGCAAAACTGTTGTCTGTGGTTTCATGCAATTCCAGCTCTTGACATTGTTTGGGGTAAGTAAGCTCCTTGCCTTTGTCGCTGGAGTAACCATGATTTTGCTCGTTTTGTAAGGTTTCTCTTCCTGCTCCATTGAACAATAACAAGACCAAGGGTTGACTGTCAGCATTGCGTGATACTGCGTCAAGAGTGTGAGGGATTGCAGTTTACTCAGTCAAGAGAGTGAGGAGTTGGCTTCATATGGGAGTTCATTATAAGTGAAAATGATAGTGGTATGCATTTTTATATCCCTCCCCCAGGAAGAGATTCCTGCCGTCAATGGTATGGAATGCTATTACTTTTCAAGCATGCGCAAAAGAAACTTAATCGTTGTTGTCTGTTGTGGTGTGATTTTCGTAATTTTCCACCGTGAAATGGCGATGGTTGGTTATATACAGTATGTATATAATTTATCAAATCTTACATTTGGCACACTGGTGATTTATTTATTTATTTATTTATTTTATGAAATTGAGGTTGTTTTTTTTTTTGTTTTTTGTTTTTTCGGAGCACAATTTTTAACCAGAGGGTGAAAGGTCTTGTCAACCGCGCATCCTTGATGAAACAATTAAAACAGAAAGGTTTGTGATTTACATCGTGAAACTCAAAACTACAGTACTTAATATTGAGAAATATCCGACATTATTAGCAGAAAAAAAATGCCCCATCAAAGCTGTCTTTATACAAGATGAATGTGCTGTACAAATTCATCCAATGCACATGGTTCATTTCTATACAACATGTACTTACGGCTATGGCCTCTTGCAGGTGCAGTCATGGGGAATGCCCCAAATTAATTTGTAATTGTATGACAAATCTACACTTCTATTGGCATGATGCCTCATGCAGTCCTGTGAAATGATGAGTCACAAATGCTTGCTGATTGTCTGGCTTGCCCCCCCAACACATGTTTTTGCCACTTTGTCCTACACTAAAAATTATTACGGTAATTTAAAAAAATAAAAAAAACACGTAGCTGTTTACTTGGCTGACATTGTGCAAACCCTCTTAGCCCCTACCTCAAAATGAAATTACGCTTGACTACTCAGATAATGTGGGCTTGTTTTTACGCTGCACAGGTACTTCAGGGGCTGTGTAGTGGTAGTAATGAGGGCCTTACTGGGCATTCACATGTCATTGCACCCCTTGCAAACCCATTTTTATCTGGTCGTGCTGGATAGATGTTGAGAGCAGAGATAGACAAGGAATTCTTTGAAATGCATCAATGAAGGGAAATCACACTTTGGGGGTGTTTAGGGTGAGAAATATACATTGTTACTAAATAAAGTAAATAATTAAAACAAATGCCAAATGCCCCCCAAGACATGGTAAAAAGACAGGGCAACACAGCTAACACTTGTAAACCAATGAAAAAAATATTTAGAACTACAGTCGGCCCCCGGCTTACGAGCACCCTGATTTACGAACAATTCGCCTTACGAGCGTGGATCAGGGAGATTTTTGTCCTCCGCTTACGAACAAACCTCTCGCCTTACGAGCAATTCGACATGCCGGCCATTGAGTATGTAGAAATGTTCTCGTTTAATTACGTCAATAAAATCAACAGTAGCGACATCATCAATCATCAGTAGATACTTATGGTAGTAACGTGAACGCTATTGGTCTTACAACGTCACACTGACTGTCTCACTCACGGTGTCTAAATATATTACCATTTAAGTGTAGTGTTTGTACAGCTAAAGGGAAAAACAGCTGACATGAAATTAAATGTGCCGATTGCAGGACAAAGAATTGTCATTGGTTTAAATGTGTGTGTTTTTTTAAATTAATTGTCAATACATTCCAACCGTTTAAAAAAAAAAAGTGCGAATAATTATCAGTCAGTCACGGAGATGCGAATATGCTATTGGTCGATTAAGGTCACCCGGTCTCACTCACGGAGATGCTATTGGCCGGCGTCACACGTCAATCACAGAAATGCCGATATGCTATTGGCCGAACGCCTTTATCTAGCTTGATGGGACAGGATGGAAGGAAGGAGAGAAAATTAGTGAAAAACGGAATGTTGTGAAGACTTTGCAAACTTTATCTGTTAGACATAGCTTCTAAAATTACTAGCAGCGGTAAAGAAAGAACTAAGAGGATGATGTTTTAGTAGCTGCGTGATTTGCACCCTGACTGAAAGAGTTACTGTAACACTGTAAGACCAATAGCATATCTATCGCCGTGTTAACTTTGAGCGTTGGACTCTGCCCACCTCTGCTTACACCCATCTCAAGTCTAGTCGTTTCAAAGGTAAAAGCTATTTATCCATTGTATTTATTATAAAATGTAAGTGTACAGCAGATTATGTCACTCACTTTTAATATATGTATACAGTGTGTCGTTTTTACCTAAGGCTTCGGCGCGCGTTGCACGCATTCACGAATTAACATGGGTTTGGATTGCCCGCTATACGAGCAATTCGAGATACGAGCGTAGCCGCTGAACGGATTAAGTTCGTAACCCGGGGGCCCACTGTATTTAGAACCATGCACATTATTTACTTCTAGGCAAATTTTAGTCAATTAGCAGTCAAAATGTCATTTCCAAGGGAATTTAATTTTTTTTGCCATTCGTTTTTTTCAAAATGGGTCTCAATTGACAGCTAGCACAGTATATATTAGGAATCAGGTGAGAAATTCAACGCCATTTCACACTGGTAAATAATATATTACTGAAGTGTGAGAAAAGCAGTAGCTTTTGTCATGCAAACATGTGGGAAACATTGCCCCCTGGTGGCAGGATGACAAAGTGCTTGATTTGACTTTTAATTTTTTAAAAAAATGCTTGACTTTTTACATTTTATTATCGCTGAGGATGAGCTTAATTAATCGTGGCAGCCAGTGTGGTGATCACGATTAAAATTTGTTTAATTGTGCAGCCCTAATTGTTACGTAGTTAACAACCCTAAAACCTGAATTTCCCTGATGAGGGCCTTTTAAGACACTGGCTGCTGCCTTCACATTTACCTGTAAATGCAGGAAAACCTTTAGTTGATGATGTGTTTGTTGTTGTTAATCTAATGATGAACCAAACATCTTTCTTGTAGATGAGATGTATGGAGATTTTGAAGATCTGGAAACAGGTGAAGTCCTCAAAGCCAAAACTGCGACACAGGATGAAGCCGAGGTGTGCTTAGAAAGTTCATTGCTTACATACAAACATAATCGTACTGTACTAACATCAGTATAGTATGCACAGTATTTTCTTTGCTAAGAAATAATTAATATATTGAAACAGTAGTATACAAGTGTATTAAATTTCTGTCTTCATCAGTGCTTCTCAAATAATGGGGTGGGCCCCCTTGGAGGGGTGGGGTATTGGGGTGCACGAGGTGATGCCAGCGGGACGCGGATAACCCCAGGGAAAAGGCTTGGCTTTGTTTTTTCATGTGAAGTGTAATTGGAATTAAAAAATTAAAATTAAAAAAATACTGTATTTTCCGGACTTTCAGGGACACTGGTGTATAAGCCGCAGCAGCAAAATATGAGCATAAAATTATTTTTGTCACGGATAAGCCGCACTGGACTATAGGCTGCAGGTCATAACATCAGATCGTTATGCAAAACAAATACATTTGCTTGCTAGTGGCTAGCAAAAAAAAAAAAAAAAAAAAAACAACCCCCCCCCCCAAAAAAAAAAAAAAAAACACAGATAAGCTGCAGGGCTCAAAACATGAGGAAAAAGTTTCGTCTAAAATACGGTGTGTGCGTCTGTGTGTTGAGGGTGGGGACGCGAAAACCTTTCTCTTTCCTGGCAACAAAATATAAGTTTTCTCTTTCCTGGCAACAAAATATAATTAAGAACCTCTGGTCTACATAAACATCTTAAATTTAGCACTCAGTTATTTCTATCCTATGTTTTGTGATATTATTTATATAGTATGTTTGTACCTATGACCGACAGGATGGCAGTAGTGATGAAGATGATGACACTGACACTCCAATGAAGACTGATGATGAGGAAGTACAGAAAAACAAGCGTTTGGACAAAAAACGGAAGTTGAAAGAGAGGTTTGATGCAGAGTATGATGAAGAAGATGCCACTTACTTTGATGATCTAAAAGAGGAGATGCAGAAGCAGGCAGAGGTATTTGTACAAATTTGCAGGATTTCTTCTCCTTTACTCAAATGCCCCAAATTCTTTATACTGTAAAATGATATTTGGGTGCTATCATTAACTGAATTGCCAGGCAGAATATTTTCATACTATTCAACACTGGTGAGTGATCTAAAAATTATAGTTAGAAAGTATCTGGAAAAAAGGGCCCTAATTAGGAAGGTGAACCAGAACCCAATAATCACTGTGCCTGAGGAGAACCTTCCATCAGGTCATCTCTAGCAGACAAGACAAACATTTTCAACCTTTTTTTAAAAAAAAATATTATTATTGCATGTATTCCAATGAAAATTAATCCTCTGTAAAAAAAATTGTACAATTATTACAAAAAGCAAAAAAAAAAAGAAAGGATTTTACTTACTGTTCCAGAAAGTGTGGAGAGGAAAAGCAGAAACCAATTTACTACTTTTAGCAGGAACCTGAGAACATTTGTTGTGCAATTCCTGATCATTAAAATAACAATTTTAGTTTGGTCTATTATGATGACAGTAGTGTAAGTATGTATACAGTCCTTATATCTGGGCCTTATTATAATTTATATTTTCCCAACAGCTAAACAGGGCCGAGTTTGAGGAGTTGGATGATGAGACAAGAGTGCAGTATGAAGGTTTCCGATCAGGAATGTACCTCAGGTTGGAGATCTCCGCTCTGCCCTGTGAATTTGTCACAAACTTCGATCCTCACTATCCCATCATCCTTGGTGGTTTAGGCTCCAATGAAGGGACTACTGGATACTTACAGGTTTGTCAAATATATTTACATCTCTAATAGGGTTTTCCTTTTTTTTTCAAGTGCGTGTGTGTGTGTGCCTCTCTCGGTCTGACTTAGATGAGACTGAAGAAGCACCGCTGGTATAATCGAATCTTGAAGACACGAGACCCACTCATACTGTCACTAGGCTGGCGTCGTTTCCAGACTATCCCCCTGTATCATATTGAAGACCACAATGGACGACACCGCCTTCTTAAATACACACCGCAGCACATGCATTGTGGGGCCTCTATCTGGGGTAAGATGAAACAGTACTATCCACTTAAAGTCAACAAACATCACTTGTGACCTCACTTACTTTGCATACAAAGTAACGATCTAGCATGCAAATTTCAACATAAACAGGTGAGTCACTTTTGTTATGGACTCCTTTTTAAAATGCTCCTGCTCTAGCAGTTGCAGCAGAGATTTTTCCTCTTACTGAATTTTAAATGGATACAGCTCATGTTCGCTTTTGTGTGTGGCAATTTATTTATTTATTTATTTGCAGGTAAGGTTTATTTTGAAGTTGACCTTATGATGTTGGCAGTGTGTTTCATTGTCATGCAGAGCATGAACAAGCAGAGCGTTCCCTGTATTGCACTTCTAGCCCAAGAAAACAGCCAAAAGAAAATAAATATTGTGCTGTTTAGGGCTGAGATATCTGACAGCATTCTAATCTCGGTAAACTTGGTTGTGCAAACATCTCATCCCTTGCTTCTATGCATGGCTCTAAATCCATACGTGAATGGCAGCAAAACAATACTGTTTTATGACTACAGTAAGGGTAAATGATTAATTGTAATTAATTTTAAAGACAATCTTGAATGTGCAATATCAGGATTGTTTGTGTTTTGAAGCCTAGTCTAACTGACATAAAAACTTGACTTGGCATCAGTCATTTGCAGGGCACATATATTGTAGAAAAACAGCCATGCAGTTTATTCTCGCAACTAGAAAATGTGCAATTCCTGAAGAAATTGCGTGTGAAGGCAAAAACACAAGGGAGAGGCGTTGAATGGTGTAATGATGTGGAATGTTTGAATGGCTTGAATCTGTAAAGTATTCTGAATATAAGTTGGAACGGTTTGGATAGGCTGAATAATGTAGAAGATACAAGGGAAAAACTGAAAAAAGTGGAATTGTGGGAAAATATTGAATTGTGGGAAGAGGAAAATGGAATTCATGGAATGGCGGAAATCGGGGGAATCGATTAAAGTTGAAACGGTGTAAATCAGTTGAGTAATGGTGAGGAAAGAAAGTTACAAAGTTTTGGGGAGAACAGTGGGAATGAATGAGGAATTATGGATAATAATAAAATAGTTATGAATTATTGGATTGTGTGAATATTAGTAATGATGAAAATGTGAAAGGAATGAATTGAATGATGGCAAAATATTGAAATGTATGAATTACTGGAATGATGGGAATGATCCCTAAGGCGAGATGAATATGCTAAATATTGAAAATATAAAATCACCCAATGTTAAGTCAGTGGGATTTTCGGTGTGGAAAACAGGGAATTGTGGGAAGTCTATATATATTTGGAATGAGAAAAATGGAAGCAATGTTTGTGGGTTAAACAATTATTACGAGTACGACTCGAAATTTTGTTAAGTTTATGAATTGAAAACTTGCAAGTGCAAGGTATATTGAATACAACTCTCATTTGCACATCTAGGATCTCGCGAAACACGACTTCATGTCTTTGCATGAATCTGAGAGCTGTATTCAAATTACATTGCACCCGCAAATTTTCAATTTGAGTCGTACTCAAACGAAAACAATTCAAACTCAACAAAATTTAGTCATTCATATGATTTGTTAAATATCTTTATCTCTACGCTAAGTTGTTTTACCATAAGTTACATGATTAAAAAAATGCAAGTGTTGAACTTGACTAATGGCAAGCCAACACTTGAGGGGGAAAAAAAAGTCATTCATGAATGAGCTAAAATACTGCAAAAATCCTTAATCTAACTTAAACTTCTAATATATCAAGCCAAAAAGTCTTTTTGATCTTGTTTCGAGATTACTATACAGTTCAAGAGCCACATTTGTACTATTATTATTATTTTTTATTAGACTTTTTTTTATTTTGACCATCGCGAAACTTATTTATATACACAGTGAGCTAAATTGCTGCCAGTCTCTGTTTGTTGCCAAAGTTATGTCTTGACAGAGTTTTTATCTGTTAAAACTTGTTCTAAGAACTAAAAATAAGTAATAAGGGGATCGCTGCTAAGCGAAAGTCACAAAACAACCTGCTTTGCTGGTGAAAAATGGGGGGCGGCAAACTTTCATACTCTGTTGTAGAATACTGTGCCCCTGTCTGGTCCAGGTCATCCCACAAACATTACATAGAACCCCCCCCCCCACACACACACACACACACACAGACACACACACACATCCGGTGAGCAGCACTAATACAAAGGATGCCCATGTGTACTTGGGCAAGACACGTTACCCACCTTGCCTCCAGTGGCTGGTCGGAGGGGCGGTATGGCAGCTGTGGCTACAAAATGTAGTTTACAACCAACTTAATGAACTATTCTTCTGTAACTTTTGCTTCTGCAGGTCCAATTACACCACAGGGAACAGGATTCCTGGCTTTGCAATCGGTTGCAGGAATTAACGTAAGTAAAACTAAAATTAATAAGTAAAATGTGTTATTGTATTGATTATTCCTTTGAATAATCGAAGAATGAAGGTTTGATTGCAGCAAGACTGAGTACTGTATATGTGTGTGAATGATAGGGATCAAAGTGGAAGACTGAAGATAATGGAGAAGAGATAAAAAGCGTGTAGGATTTTAAGTATTTAGGTTCAACAGTCCAGAGCAATGAAGTGTGTGGAACAGAGGTGAAAAAGTGTCTAGAAGCAGGCTGGAACAGATGGAGAAAAGTGTCAGATGTGATAGAAAACGTTTAGCTATAATGAAAGGAAAGGTTTACAAGACTATGGTGAGACCAGCGATTGTTGTTTGGCTTGGAGATGGCGCCATTGAGGAAAAGACAGGAGGTAGCAGAGATGAAGATGCTGAGGTTCTCTTTGGAAATGACCAAGATGGATAGGGTGAAAAGTGAATACATCAGAGGGACAGCACGTCCTATAGAGTTTTGGGAGATAAAGCCGGAGAGGCCAGACTGAGATGGTTTTAACATGTCTGGAGGAGAGAGAGTGAATATAAAGGTAGAAGGTCCTGATTTTTTAATTGCCAGGCATGGGCTCTATAGGAAGACCAAAGAGGAGCTTTATAAATGTTGTGAAAGAGGACATGAAGGTACAGTAGCTGGAGTGAGAGAAGATGTTGCTGGAGACAGGTTTAAATGGAGACCGTTGAGCCCCGGTGGCGACTCCTAAAGGGAAAAGCTGAAAGGTTAGAAGAATCAAGTAACCCCCCCAACCCCACATCAAATAGGGTTATTATTTATCACTTTGTTAGATGTATTTTTATTTTTTTTAAATAGTTTACGAAGATTGAACCTGAGTTGACATACAGAGTTGACATACAGTTACATAGAGTTGGCAGTGGATATACTCATCACCTTTTTTTTTTGTCCATTCTATGCATTTTCCCCAAATTTCCAATGGCCACCATGCACCTACTCTTGACATCTCATTTCTGGAGGCAATTAGTAACAAATATACATAGTAGAACATTTGAAAGCAACAGGTGAAACAGTTTTCCAGATACAGTACTGCTGTTTTAAGTTTTGAGAATATGCTGCTGAAAATGGTCTAAATTGCTTTTCATTCAATGACTTTTCAGGAGAAAATTAATTGACAGTAGAGACCTACATAATATTTTGGATGTTTCTGATTAACAAGTGTATCTTTTTTACCAGATTTTTTTTCATCAAATTCTATGTTGGTCAAATACAAAGATTTTTTTATTTTCATTTTGATTAAATAACAGACTTACGCTACAGTTGAGATGCTTGGTGAAGACATACAATTAAGATCCTTGGTAAAATGGCAGGTTGAGAGCAAAACCTGGCTCACGATTGTAGGATTGAGAAGCTAGAAAAATTGGAAGAAATAGACATACGCACAAAAGTAGACATACACAAGTTTTATTTTTGTATGTTCGTGGTCCAAGTTGCACAAAGGGTATAAGGTGTAATCCTGAAAGAGAGTTGAATTTACTATAATAAATTTTAGTTACATTTTTTTCGTTCTGTAACACATAACCTTTTGAGCTTTTTTGTACATCCTAGAACAGTGGTTTGTCAAACGCATGTAGGCCCTTTGGGTATAGGTTTTATCAAGGTTTCAGCAGGTATCAGAAAATCTATTTTAATGCTTTTTAATAAGACCTGTTTCAATAAGAATTGATATGATTTGGTAGTGTATTAAATGCACATTTTCCTTCTGCACAGGCCAATTTCCGTATTGCGGCAACAGGAGTCGTCTTGGACCTAGATAAGTCGGTGACTGTTGTAAAAAAGCTCAAACTCATTGGCTACCCATACAAGATCTTTAAGAACACTTGCTTCATTAAGGTAGGAGGTTTCAACTAGCTCACCTACCTCTTGTATCTATATTGTCTAATACAATGGTCTACCTCTGCAAGGTATAAAGTAAAAGAAAACTGATAACCACTTATGTAGGCAGTTAAAAATATGTCCGCTGTTTGCCTTTGGAGAAGTGACATCTGTATTGCTCTCTCCTTTTTTGTAGGGCATGTTCAATACAGTGCTGGAGGTGGCTAAATGTGAAGGCGCCTCAATAAGAACAGTGTCTGGCGTCAGGGGTCAAATCAAGAAAGCACTGTCAACTCCTCCAGGATCCTTTAGAGCCACTTTTGAGGACAAGCTGCTCATGAGTGGCGAGTTTCTCTTTTCTTTTTTTTTTTCTATCTTCAGTAAAACTCCTCTACAATGAAACCTGCATGTGCAAAATTACCCCCCCCCAGTGTGAAAAAAAAAATCCATGCACTGAGGCCTTTCCCTCTTTCTCACATCCTCATACAGGGAAAAAGACCTCACTTCATAATACAAAATGTTTTTTTCTGGATTTGCATTGCTCTGAAACTCACTATAGCGAAAACAAGCCTGCAGCAAAAGTCTAGCTGCATTAATACTTGACGCGCCGGCACGCGTTTTGCAGCACTTAATACTCGGAACGGCTTCCCCTTGCAGTCAGACGAGTATAGTATTCTCCAATACTATATATAGCTGGCAGTTAACGGACTCTACAGTACAGCATACAAACAACACTAGTACCGTATAACAGAGAATCGTATAGTAGAGAATCCTAGTAGATTCAAACATGACAAACTACTTCACGTGTAAATACAGGGGCACATATAAGTTTTTTTTTTTTTTTTTTTTTTTGTGGGTTTCTCACTTGATTACCAGGACATTGTGTCTGGTACCCACCGTTTCTTGCATTTAGAAAGTCTTCCTCAATGTCATTTTCAGTGTTGTTCCACATTACACTGTCTGTGTGCATTTAGCAATGTCACATTCTTCAAGAGTGCATCCTTGAAAAGTTTCCTAAGTCCATCAGTTATAGTTGGCGTTGGCGTGGCGTTGGCGTAGTCCAAGGAACTCAGGGGTAAATTCTCCGTAAATGTAGAGCAGGGATTCTCAATTACATTTTGCCAAGCCCCCCCCCCCCCCCTTCCAGGAAAGAAAAAACTTTGCGCACTCCACCAACGATGCGCTGACTATAAACAAATGATCTAAAAAACAGCATCCGTACCTAAACCTGTATCCTTTTTAACATTATCATTAACAAAAGCAATATGAATCTACTTTCAACTACAATTTATTCGGGTTACATCTTAGTCTAAAACTGAAAAAATCATTGGTGCATTAGATCATTAGTGCATTAAAGTGCCTGGAAAAAAAACAAGTGATGAAAATTCTTATTTTATTGCAATTACATTAGACATGACATGAAGGCCCCCCCCCCCCCCCTCCCTCCCCCATCACCTCACGCAACCCCGCTATTTGAGAAGCACTGCTGTATAGTGCCAACTTAACCAATCTCATTCACACCCAACCCCAACAGCCAGTCCAAGCCACAGGGACAATGTGTAAGGGTTATCATTTAATTTATTTCTTTTTAATTAAAAACATTCTAAATCTTACACATTGTCCCTTTTAAGAGTCGCAGGTTGCTGACCTTTGATTTAGAGTGTTACCCAGAGAAACCCTACACAGCAATGGGAAGAACATGCAAACTCCTGCCTCTAATATTTATAAACAAATCACTAAAATCACTTTACAGGTTTCTTAAGACTGTTAACCTGTGTGATCTTTTTTTTTTTTTTTTATTGCAGATATCGTGTTCCTGCGCTCGTGGTATCCTGTGTCTATTCCACAGCTCTACAATGCTGTCACGTCTCTCCTACTACCTGTGGGTCAGAAGGACAGCTGGTCAGGCATGAGAACCCTGGGGCAGCTCAAACATGACCTGGGAATTCGCAACAAACCCAATCCTGACTCTCTGTACAAGGTAGGCTCCACTCTGAAATGATAGCACCAATGCAGCCATTTTGTCTTCTGTAGTTTCCCATCTTTATTTGAATGGGATAAAAGTTTAAGTCCCACAAAAACATTTGCCATTATTGTGTTTACAGTAATGCTACCAAATTTACTGATTCACACTAGGGATATACGCTGATGGAAAAGAATATAATCGCGTTCCTCAAAATTTCTGACTGTATGAGATTATTGTATGTATTGTTGTATGCAGCCATGGCAGGACATGGCAGTACAGCAGGTCGTCCAGTAACAGAAGGGTCGGCTGTTCGAATCCCGCTCTGTCATGTGTTGTTGTGTCCTTGGGCAAGACACTTCACCCAACTTACCTCCAGTGGCTGGTCGGTAGACGCAATATGGCAGCATCGCCTCTGTCGGTCTGCCCCAGGGCAGCTGTGGCTACACAATGTAGTTTACCACCACTGCTGTGTGAGTGCATTTGTTAAAATGAGTTGTCAGTGTAAGCGCTTTAAGTACTTGCGCTATATCTGGCATTTTTCATTTCTTTCTTTCTAGGTCTTATAAAAAAGAATTTAAACAACTTCATTTTTTTAACCCTTTACTGGGCACAGCGGCCACTTTCATGTGTAAAGTGTGCGTAACAGCCATTGCTTAAATTCTAACGTACCCCTAAATATCTCTAAAATCATGAAAATCTTGCCTGTTTGGGACTTAAAAATAGAAAAATGTGTGCTTAATAAAGGCCGTTTTTGCATGGTTAGACTATTGTCCGAAAGCGGCAGCTGTTATATTTAACAAACAATAAATTCATTCAGCCCCATTTCAAGAATTGCTGTTTTTCACCAGTTATTTTTCTTTTTACATTAGAAAATGGCGTAATCATTTTTGTAATTGATGGTTTTAAGTCTGTCACCAGAAGTAACCCTAATTCTATGAATCTTCAAATCAGCCTGTGGCCCGGACAGAAGCACACTTTAATCCTCTCCACATCCCCAAAGAGCTTCAGAAGGCTCTTCCATTCAAAAGCAAACCAAAACTGCAGCAACGGAAAGGAAAGAAACCCAGGGACATGCAGAGGCCTAGTGTGATCAGAGAACCTCATGAAAGAAAGGTAAGTGAAACTCTGTGTTCAGACGTTGCTGAATGATGTTTGTGGTGGTCGTCTACAACAGGGGTCCCCAATCTTTTTATCACCATGGACTGATCAACGCTTGAATTTTTGAATTTGGAATATAAGTGCACAAAACTAATGAAAACCCACTGCTTCTGAGACGTTGGATGGTGGACAACATTGCCTCGAATCTGCCCGGAAGTTGCTTTCCGTGACCTCACCGAACTCCTCCCTTTTGCCCTCGGCGACCGCCAAAGCCGCACTCTACATGACCAGCCGGTACCGGTCGGCTGCCTCCAGGCAGACCAAAAAGAACCAATAGGACTACTTTCTGCGGGTGTCCACCAGTGGGTTTTGGGATTGCTGTGACAACAGGCACCCACCACCTTACGGCCACAACTCCGGTCATCCGCCTTCGATCCCCTCGGACTCAATATTCTCCGCCTCCACCGGGACGTGGGAGAAATTTTGCCGGAGGTGTAAGGCAAAACTCCTTCTGACTGTCCCAGACTTTCCCAACAGACCCTCACGATATGTTTGGGTCTGCCAGGTCTGACCGGCATTGTCCCCCACCATCGGAGCCAACACACCACCAGGTGGTGATCAGTTGACAGCTCCACCCCTCTTTTCACTTAAGTGTCCAAAACATGCAGCTGCAAATCCGATGACTTGACCACAAAGTCGTTCATCGAACCACGGTCTGTCCTGGTGCCAAGTGCACTGGAAACACTTATGTTTGAACATGGTGTTTGTTTTGGACAATCCATGATGAGCATAGAAATCCAATAACAAAACATTGAGTCAGAACTTTTCTGCCTCGCACACCAGCTCAGGCTCCTTCCCTGTCAGAGAGGTGCCATTCCATGTCCTAAGAACTAGCTTCTACAGCTGGGAATCAGAACACCAAGGTCCCTCTGGCCCTTCTCACAGATGGTTAGCCCATGGGTAGGGGGACCCACATTACGGGCTTAGCCCAGCCAAGATTCCCCCCCAAGGTGCAGGCTCGGCCACCGTAGTGGGGCCCCGTTTACCTGTGTTTAGTCAAGGGAAAATGCAACGCAATCATTTCACTTATCATTAAGGGTTAGTGGTCTCATCCCTTACCTCGTACCTGTTTGCCCCCAGATAACTTAGCTCCTAGTAGGCTGCTGTCAGAGAAATCTCTAAAAGAAGACTAGGACAAGGCTAGCTGCTAAGCAACAAAAAGAGTAACTCAGACCAGCCAAGATGGACTTTTCTCTGCCATGACACAGGGAAAAAGCTTGGCGAACGAACTCATGCGTTGCCGGCACTAATTCATCGCTGAAGCGTCCCTGCTTGATTTTTATTCATTCAGCAAAGCATTACAAGACATAGCAAAAAGAGCCAGTCGGGTGCCACCAACAGCTGGGCCAAGGTCCCAGCTCACACTTTCCTGCGTCAACAGCTTTATCTAAGGACTGGGGCGAAATGAACTAGGACTGCATAGATGCATAGCAATGTACACTATTCTAGACAAGAAATAAGCACATAATAATAACAACCTAATATTTGATTCCCTTCACAGCTGCACAATTCTATTACCAACGATATTAACATTTGAAAACTGGCTATACATGTCAAATCAAACACTGTCATTCTACCATGTTTCCCACATGTTTGCATGACAAAAGCTTTTGCTTTTCTCACCTGACTACTAATTGATTAAAATTTGCATAAAAGTAAATAATGTGCTTGGTTCTTGGCTTCATTTTTTTTCATTGGTTTGCACTCAGCAAGTAAGCTGTGTTGCCCTGTGTGCCAATTTTTGCCATGTCTTGCTTGAATTTATTCAAATTATTTATTTCAGTCATATATTTTAGTTTATTATTAGTTATTTTTAAGTATCAAGCCTTATATACTGCTTGTTTAAAAGAAGGGCAATAAATAGACGTTTGACCAAACATGATGAATAATTGTGAATCATAATCGGGATTTCAATATTGCCCAAAAATAATCATGATTATTATTTTGGCCATAACCATGCAGCCCTAGCCCCTAGAATCATTAGGACCCCTGAACCCCTCCACCACAATAGTGTGAGGGCCCACAAACGGGTAAGGATGATTTTATTTTAAATAATCCATGCTTTTAATGTTTTTTTTCTGCATAGGTGGCAGCTCTTCTCCGCGCTTTGAGCACAGTCCATAACTACAACACTAAGAAAGCGCACGCATTGCAGCATGCCAAACACAAAGAGTTCCTCCTGCAGAAAGAGAGGGAGGAGGAGGCCAAACTGAAGAGACAGAAGGAAGCCCGTAAAAAACTGTATCGCATCATGGGCCAGAAGGACCAAAAGAAGCAAAAGTCAAGTCTGAAGGGGGCACCACAACATGAATAACACAGCATGTTTTAATGAGTGAGGCAGACTCAGATGCTGTGAGTTTTTGAAGTGGATTTTTAGAATGATTTTTATAATTACGTGAAGATTATCTGTGGACATTTGTTTTATTAAAACAAAATTACCGCTTGGTGCTTCTAAGTGTCAGTTTGTATTGTTCTTTGGATAAATAATTCTTAATCATTCTGCATTCTAACATGAATTAAAATTGTAGAGCGTTTAAAAGCTTGTCTGACATGCATACAGTATGTTAGTTTGACAGTTAAAAGAATGGCCACGTTTATCTCCACAGGTATCTTCCAATCATTTCTGACATTGTATGTCAAGAGGGTAAATAGGAGGTGTTTTTTTTTTTAATATAAACATTCTGTATTTTCCAGACTATAAGCTGCATCAGTACATAAACCGCAGCACCAAAAATTGAGCAAAAAACAATTTTTGTCACGGATAAGCCGCACTGGACTATAAGCCGCAGGTAGTAACATCAGATACTCACGCAAAAAAGATGTTATGGAAGTTTTTAAATTTTTTATAATTTTTTTAAAATGAATTGTCTAAACAGCGTCATCCTCTCTTTAACATACTCAACATGCCTGCATTTTTAGCACCAACATATTTATGCAAAAATGGATGCATTATTTTCAACATAATACCAACAGAATACTGCATAGTTAAATAGCAGTTCAGACTCAAAATCACTTTTTCGAAAGCATTTTCTGTCTCCAATGTTTAATTGCTAGATTATTTTAGTGAACATACAAACATATTGCAGATAATTCATAAATACAATCATACATATTTAAATCCAGTCAAATATACCTTATATCAAATTTACACATCCCAAACTTTTAGACACAATTTTTTTCAATTTAGACATATTTTTAATCATTAATTATAAAACTCTTTTCATGTTCAGCCATTGATTCACATCTTTTCAGTTCTGTTTCATGGTTGTTCCATAAATTGAGACCTTGAACAGATACACACATTTTCTTCACCGGTGGATTGTCTCCTGGTGGCTAGCCAAAAAAAAAAAAAATGTAGATAAACTGCACTGGACTGTAAAACGCAGGGCCCAAATCATGAGGAAAAAGTTACGGCTTTAGTATATACATAGTATATACATGTACATCCTGATACAATTATTCTATTTTAGTGCAGCTTAGGACAAAGTAGCACATTGTTTCACGAACATTTGAGCATATCATTGGGTCTCTAATAGAACCGCACCTCGAATTAGTTTTGATACTACTTGCCTTACTTTCAAGTGGTTTGTGAATAAATGTTTTTGGACCTCTACTAAATGGTCTTGACAAGCTTTTCTTTGCACTATAAACAAAAAAAGTTCATCCATCCATTTCCTATGCTGCTGCTTGGCCGTATTCAGGCTGTGGATCAGATGCAAGTTTAGGCCATGTTCAAAATCATGCCCACGGTTAATTGAGTTTGTGAACGATTCTACTGAAATACAAACGGAATCTTTTGAGATTGTGCCCTTGAGAAATGGTGAATTTATTTGTGGAAAATTGGGAATTTTGTTTAAAAAAAAATTTGGGGAATGACAAAACTAGTGTTAGTGGATTACATCGCTTGCCCTCATTTTGGCCCTCCATTAACTGTGATAAATGAGGGAACTCTTCATTTTTGAGTATAGTAAAATTGGAATGCTGTGACAAAGTGAATGGATATAGGAGGAGCAGGTAAATAACTTGAAATTAATTTGTGATTTTTTTTTTTTTTGCCTGATAATTACCAAAATGTCATTTAAAAATGTGAAGTTTGCTATGTCTGTATTTTTGAAATATTGAAATTTGTTACTAAGGTGAATTGAATATGCTTAATGTTTTGAATTTCAAATTGGAATGACAAACGTGTGAAAGTTGAGCCATGGAGGGCCAGTGTCCTGCATGGGTTGATAATTTGAATCAGGTTTTTGTAAAGTCGGAAACTTCTAAAACCTGGAGGACAAGCGGCTTGATTGGACCGGAGTTGCACACCTGCTTGACAATCCCGGCTGACTTGTCAAGAATCAAACTGTGAAGCTCGGAACTACGTGGCAGTCATGCTCATGTTTATGTGGCATTTCATATTGTAGGAATCGCTGTAGTTTACTTTCTCGTTGGTTCATTGCAACATGTCTTTGCCACTGCAGCACTCACCACATGTACTCGTTTGTAAATGAATAAAATCGCTGATATTACTATTACTGCATGGCAACACTAATATTTTATTTTGAAAAAATAACGAAACAGGAAGTTTTTCTTTTAAGGTTGGAAAGAAGTTCAACTGTGGTTAGTAAAATCCGTCAGGTATCTCTAACTCCCCCGAATGCTGTAAAAGATGGTTAAGCCAAACTGTGCCACCCACTGTCCTTCAAAAACAGGTACAGTATTTTATTTTCAACCCAGTTCGTAGCAATCGCTGCAATTAGCTTTTAGCACACTGCCTTTTGCACGTGCAAAGATTATGGAAGCTAGCGTGGGGAGGTGAGCTGATGCGCCTTTTTGTACAGTAGTAGTTACAGTACAGTATTCTACAGTACAGTGGTTTTTGGTCTGCGCTCAAAGTGCATTGAAAGTTGTGTTTATTTCGTCTGGTTATACAATAACGACTGACACAGTAGTGCACTGTATAATGAGAAACTGGTTGGTAGTCATAGTATACAGTATTGTTGAAGTAAGTGTATAAATATGAACATTTTCTAGTGATAACGCTAGGTGAAAGTGAATTTAGTTTTCCCAGAAAGGTAAAAATGCACCAATGTCTACGACGCTGATGTTGACGAGCTCCCGGGAATTCCGTTGTAATTCAGCTTTGCATTACACGTTAAAACACGGCAATTGCGCTTTTTCGCCTTTAGTTGGCAACGTTTTCCACACGCATGGCAAAAGTCTCCTCTGCTTCCTCTCATCTGTATTTATTAAAACACATACAACGTTCTCATGTTGCCACAATAACAACATGGCGTTGAGTTTCTTTCCCGTTTCTCACTCTACATTCTGCCAGCTGTCAATTGAGACCCATTTTGGAAAATCTGATTTGTAAAACTAGGAATACATTTGGTTTGAAATGCTCAACATTTTGACTGCTGAGGCAGGCCATACTCATTTAGTGGATACTGGTGACACCGTCCATCAGTACAGAAGTACAAAAGCGAAATGTTGTTGAGTTTCTCAACTGTATCACACTCACACGAGGGGTGTCAAACTCATTTTAGCTGAGTGGCCTCATGAAGGAAAATCTTTTCTCAAGTGGGCCAGGCAGGTAAAATCTCCCCGAGGGAGATGGTCAGAACACTTCACCAGGAAGTTGTCTGGGAGTCGTCGAAATCAGATGCCTGAGCCACCTCAATTGGCTCCTGTCAAAGCTGAGGAGCAGCGGCTCGACCAAGCTTCTCACACCCTGTGGAGGAAGCCTATTTCGACTGCTTGTATCTAGGATCTTGATCTTTCGTTCAAGACCCACTGCTCGTGACCATAGGTGAGGGCAGGAACCTAGATTGACCGGTTAACAATGGTGGGCTGTCAGAGCCGACAAGACCTTCACTCCTGGCCTAACATAACCTGGCATCAATTTCATAATCATAATAAAAGTCAATTTAATATTTAAATTATTTTTCCCCAAAAATACTGTGTGTGTATGTGTATGTATATACATATATATTTATATATATATATATATATATATATATATATATATATATATATATATATATATATATATATATATATATATATGTATATATAATGAAATGTGGTTGTTGACGTTTTTCATTAATAGCATATGACACGTCAATTCACTGTTGATGTTGAGAAATATTGAATATATATATATATATATATATATATATATATATATATATATATATATATATATATATATATATATATATATATATATATATATATATACACAGTGGGCCCCCGTGTAATTTTTAATATGTATATAAAGTCGTGATGTTTTTACCTAAGGTTTTTGCACGCGTTGCATGCATTCACCAATTAACATAGGTTTGGATTGCCCGTTATACGGCGAATTCGACTTACTAGCCGCTGAACGGATTAAGGGGGGCCACTGTGTGTGTGTGTGTGTATATATATATATATATATATATATATATATATATATATATATATATATATATATATATATATATATATATATATATATATTGTGGCGGACACTAGGACCATGTCTCTCACCCAGTAGGCATGTCTCTATGATCCTTTGATGCTTTGAACCTGTTGGCTTTGTCTTTGTTGTTTTGGACTTTGTTGTATCAGTTTTGTGATGGCATGCGAAGAGTAAAGATCTCCACTAGCACAGCAACGTGTGGTTTCTTCGCCTCGCCACATTGGTGACCCCGGACGTTAGAATGGGTGACCCCGGATGGGTCATCTTGCCATATTATTATCCCAGACGTTAGAAAGTTTAGTCAGGCTGTTGGAGATGTAGTCTCGCCACATGGGTGACCCCGGACGTCAGAATGTTTCAGCGAGGAATCACCGCAGACGTCCCACATCGTGACATTCCTCCACCAGCCTACTATACGTCAGGTAATGCAGCAAGCTGGTACCACGTCAGCCAGCCAGCACCCCGACAAGGGTCCTCTCACCCGTCGCCCAGTCCCTTGGCGCACCAGGGATCGAGCCAGCCAGCAACAGGCTGGTACGGGCGCCGGTGAGAACGGCTGTGCAGTCCAATTTCGGAGTCCCTGGCCGTCGACCGGGATCTTCCAGCCGGGCGGCCTCATCTACTACCGATGTCCGTCCGGCCTCAGCAGTAGACCTCCAGCCACCATCATTCAGCCGCCCCTCCGATTCACCATGCCTGCAGGTATGGTCCGAGTATACATCGGAGCGGGTCAGCTGGTGTTGGTCCCGCAGCAGGTTCATGCCCAGGCACAGACTGGGACGTAGCCGCGACCGGCCGTCCCTCGGAAGCCACTGTGCCTGCCAGCATGCGGGTCAGCACTGCCACTCCGGCTCCTGCGGAACTTCAGAACATCCCTTTGCCAACGCTACCTCATGGTTTTCACGCTGAGCGTCTCACCCTTACTCCTGTCGCACCTGGGGCCCTGGTGTCACATACACCGCCCAGGACCGGACTGAGTCTCAGGGTGCCAGACTGGTGAATACCCTGTGGGGTTTTCCGTTATGCCTTTCTGGGTGTTCGGGGGGGAGCTGTGTGGCGGACACTAGGACCATGTCTCTCACCCAGTAGGCATGTCTCTATGATCCTTTGATGCTTTGAACCTGTTGGCTTTGTCTTTGCTGTTTTGGACTTTGTTGTATCAGTTTTGTGATGGCATGCGAAGAGTAAAGATCTCCACTAGCACAGCAACGTGTGGTTTCTTCGCCTCGCCACAATATATATATATATATATATATATATATATATATATATATATATATATATATATATATATTATGTGTGTGTGTGTGTGTGTGTGATTTTTTTTTTTTTTTTTTTAAGTGAGGGCGCTACTCTGATTAAATGATTAAATGCTCCGGAAAATATCCTGTGTTGTACACAATTAAGATGATGCAATGCCCAGTATTGCGTACATGTGCTTCTGAGAGGTATTTATTCGAGTCGAACATCACTGAAGGTGTAAGGGTGAAACGCACGGACCGCCACTGCCTGTAAATAGAGAGCTTCGCCTTTCTGCTTAGCTCTTTCTTCACCATGACAGACCGATACAGCGTCCGCATCACAGCAGACGCTGCACCAAGCCACCTGTCGATCCCCCATTCCATCGTACCCGCACTCGTGAACAAGACCCCAAGATATTTTAACTCCTTCACTAGGGGCAGGACCTCATCCCCAGAGAAGATATTCCACCTTTTTCCAACTGAGGATCATGTTCTCAGAGGTGGAGGTGCTGAGCTTCATCCCAGCTGCTTCACACTGCTGCAAACTGCTTCAGTGAGAGTTGAAGGTCATGGCCTGTATAAAGCGGTTTGGTACCCCATACTCCTGAACCATCCCCCACGTTTCTCCCTGAGGGAAACAGTGAAATGCCTTTTCCAAGTCCACAAAACACATGTAGACTCAAACTCTCATGCGCCCTCAGGGATCCTGCTCGTGCGCGGCCGTGTGCTCGTTTTCAAAATCTGAAAACTTCATACACAGCCAAATTTGTTTGTTTGGAAGGGGGTAAATGTTCGACTGGTTGGCCTTGTTAAATCACCCTCCAGCTTGATAGACTGCTCGCGTCCTACCTCAAGCGATCACAGAAAATGCTGTGTAGCAAATGATAAAAGTTACCCCTATTGCCTGGTATTTAACCACAGTAGCAAACCCCTATTGATACTGAAGCTGATGAAGCAGGAAATTGACAGTACCAGCTGTAATGTGATTGGCTTTTGCAGCCGAGGAGAACTCGGATGATACACAAGTAGAGGAGGCTCCCGATGGACATTGCAGTTGCCCATTAAGGCAGACAACACAGGAGGGGAAATAACTGTTTTTGGCAAATTAGGACGGTTTTACATTACCGTGACTTTTAAAATCATGCCAAGACAGTCAACGGCCCATGCCAAGTTCTCACTGTTTACTAACCTGTAAGGCTAGCGGACATTCAAGACAAGACCATGCATATATGGCTCTCACTACAAATTGGTTCTGGCTTTTGCACAGCTAACCGATCGAATGCTGCTATGAGTAGGACAATGCTGCCTCAGTGTAGCGATCAGCAAGTTATTTCGCATCTTGGTGGCAACTGGGGACTTCCACTTTCGAATTGCAGTATTTATCTTGGCATTGCTTAAACTTGATTGCAAACTTGCAAAGTGCAAACTTAAGAATTTTTGTGTATTGTGATATTCGTTGTTGACAAGCTGTTGTTGACTTGACTGTGGAGCGCCTAGTTAGTAATGAAGTGACGTCGAGTGGGAGGCAGGAGGAAGACTGCGGAGGAAGACTTACCTGGAGATTCCACATATTGTGCCTCCACTTGGCTGCACTGTGCTGAGTAACTGAGTTACATACAGCGATGTTATTGAAGAAAGACACTGACAACCTTGGTTTGCTTTTTCTATATAAATTATGTGCCCCCCCCCCCAATCAACCTTTGTGCGTTTAGTGCACTGGTTGCGATATAAGTGACACCTCATTTAATATAATAATTTCTAACCCAAAGTGTTAAAGACCATGTAAACCAAGTGTGAGTCTTTCACGTTGCAGATAGTCGGCGGCCCATTGCCATCATGCCAACTATGAAAAATAATGCATGCATTAAAAAAAAATTAAAAAATTAAAAAGGGCGGCTGGCTTGACTTACTGGCAGTGTTTTCAAGAGTAGCCGTTGTTAAACAGCATAAACAAATGCTTTTGCTGTTAACAATAATGAAAAAGACACTTTTATGCCCTTATTCAATAAGGAAACGTGTGCTTCAAAACATTTATGATGACCATAGATTTGTCCCGTGCCATTGTGGCTGCTTGTGATAGGCAATACAACACACAAACAATTTACCAAAAATACATTCTGTACTTTTTGTGCTTATTTTTTTCTGCTTCTGGTAATATTTCGTGGCTCTGGCTTTTTAAAATTTTATTTCCAGAAAGCCAATGCCTCCTCCAGTCAGAGCTGCAAGCGTTGATGCAGCAAAGGATTTTGATCCTGGATGGGGGTATGGGAACCATGATACAGCAGCTGGCGCTTCAAGAGGATGATTTTCGGGGGGATGAATTTAGAGAACATGAGTTTCCTCTTAAAGGAAACAATGACCTGCTAAGCATCACAAAGCCAGATGTCATCTACAAAATTCACCAGGTACTTTAAAATAACTGAGGTAGGGCTGCACGATTATGGCCAAAATAATAATCACAATTATTTTGGTCAAATCATGATTGTGAATCACTATTATTCTTCATGTTTGGTCAAACATGTCTATTTATTGCTCTTTTTTTTTTTTTAAACAAGCAGTATATAAACAAGGCTTCAAGGCTCGATACTTACAAATAATAATAATAATCTAAAATAGATCAAGTAAATAATAATAGCAACATCTTGGCACATAGCGCAGCACAGCTAACTTACTTGGTGAGTGCAAACTAATGAAAAATTAGCCTGCTTACAACCAAGCACATTATTTACTTTTAAGCAAATTTTAATCAATTAGTGGTCAAAAAGTCATTTTTGGTCATTTCAAACCGAATTTATTCCCATTTTTCAGATTTTTCAAAATGGGTCTCAAGTGACAGCTCGTACTGTAAATATTAGGAATCAGGTGAGAAACTCAAAGCCATTTCACTCTGAAAATAAGCTTTTGTCATGCAAGCATTTGGGAAACACTGACCCCTGGTGGAAGGATGACAAAGGCTTGATTTGACTTGTAATTAAAAAAAAGTGCTTGACTTTTTAAATGTTAATAACGTCGTGGATCAGCTTAATTAATCGAGGCAGCCAATATCGTGATCGCGATTAAAATTCGACTAATTGTGCAGCCCTAACACCTGGGGAAACACCTGTTTTATGTTTTAACCTGATCATGTCTCTAATCTGTGCTCTGCTTTGTAACAAAAGGAATACCTTCTGGCTGGTGCGGACATTATCGAGACCAACACATTCAGCAGTACATCTGTTGCTCAAGCTGATTATGGACTGTCACACGTGGTAGGAGAAAATTCTGGCTCAAGTAGTACAGACAAGGAGATTCTCATTTATTGGCTTATGCCTTTGCATGGGTGGGCTTTTTGCACATGAATCCGCCATGTCCTAAGTTCCAAACTATTAAGGTTTATCCTTTTGTGGCTTTGCACGTTATGACTCCCATGTTTCCATGGATTTGAACAAATTGACAGACAAACAGACTCAGTGAAATGTGCTCGAGTGGTGGCCCAACAAGAGCCAAACTGTGGTGGTCTTGCCAGAACCATCACCGGTCCTATATTTGACTAGCGCTGGGCCAAATACCTCATTTGTCACAAATTAGTCAATTTAATATTTTTAAGGGATGGGTATCATTTGAATTTGGATGAACAATCAATCACGCACCCAAAAATTACATACATATGAAACAGCGGCTCTAGGAGCCCTGCAAGATCACAGAAGCAGTGCTGAAAGCACGGAATAAGCCTTCGTGCAAGCGCAGGATGAGAATTTATACCAATAAAACGTCAATCGTAACACCGGGTGACCATAGGCACAGCAAAGGGAAACCAAGGGGGATCAAAAAGAGCAGAAGTGAAGAGGGGCTCCTGGGGAGTGGCGATGGGGCTGGCAACTTCAATGTCCTTTGGTGTAGAGCGGAGTAGAGTTGCACTGGGCAGAATAATACAGGGTAGAAACCATCAGTGGAGATATGGCTTTACCACCCTGAGATTTCAGTCTTTCTCCTCGCTCATCTCTCACAATTTTAAATATCATGTGCATCAAAGAGAAATACATTTCTACACTGTCATTCCATGTGGGACCTACGGTATACAAATGGGTGCCAAAAAATTTAAACGCTTGAAAAAGTGACATCTGTACTATGTGTTCTATTAGTTCATTCACTACAGGCAATCAATCATTTGAATCAATTCACTCATTAGGAAATGCATCCATTAATGGAATTTTTCACTTTCTACAGCAGATCTCATTTCGTTGAAAGTGCTATCGAATATTTTTGTTCCAACAGTGTTAGCATGTTATATATATGTGTCTGTATGTGTGTGTGGTGTGTGTGTGTGTGTTTTTTTTTAAAGATTTTTTTTGTCTTGTGTTTTCAGGCTTATCGTCTGAACAAAGCATCAGCGGTGTTAGCAAGAAAAGCGGCTGACGATGTCACCAAACAAACTGGTTTGGTTCATTTCTATGATTAAAACACAAAAGTGTTGACTTGTAACCAGATCTTTATCACATGGTTATCTTAATGCGTTGTCAGGATGTAAGCGGTACGTGGCAGGTGCAGTTGGCCCAACCAATAAAACACTGTCTGTGTCACCGTCTGTGGAGAGACCTGACTTTAGAAACATCAGTAAGTTTCTTTTCAGTGTGCTTTACACGTTGGTGAAAATTAAGATATATTCCATGTTTTTATATTAAGTTTAAAACTGGTTCTTGATGTCTTCACATTTATGTGACGTGCTTTTATGGTAGCTATGCCAAATTAACAAAAAATAAAGTTATTGCTCCCATGGACTTGTAAATGTAAAATAAAAATGTACAAATAACACGACCTAAACAAAGTTAAAAAATAACACACTGTGCCATATTAAGCAGTAAGTGTCCAGTGCAAAAATGCCATGACGCCAGGAAATGCCATTCGGTAAAATTCTCTTTACAGTCTGGCCCGATGGGTCCATTCCAACAAAATTGCCTTCTCAAAATTTGCATGGGTCCAGCGGCGCAAGTCGGCAGGGTAGCATTCAATTCATCTCTCACCAGCTAACCTTCTCTCCAATCTGGGAGAAAAAAAGGAGTAAAACAATATAGCTGGTAAGACAGACCCATTAACTAAATGCCTGAGAGTAGATGTGTGTTTTTAGGATTAGGATTCAAAGATTTCTCCTGAGGTAGCTGCGCAAACCTCCATATGTAAGACATTCCTTAGTACTAATGGAAAAAGCCCGAGATCCAGCAGACTTCTTTTGAGCCAGCGAGGTCATTAAGAATCCAGGGTTTTGTGACCAAAGTTTTCGGAATTAAACATACAGTGATACTAAGTCAAACCTGGCCACCCCTGCCTTGGAGTGTCAGACACTCTAGGCTAGGGGTACCAAATCAAACTGGGAGAATGTAATAACACTTTTATCAGCGCGACTGTCCAATCTTATGTCAACAATCATGGGTTTTGATGCTGCGACCTTTATTTCGTCCTTAATTAGCTGAAAGTAAAAAAAAATCATGAAATCATGTGCTGAGTGGGGGGAACTATAAGTGGCCTGCTGCTGTTGTGTTAGCTTAGCTACCGTATCAAATAAATATTTAGGGTTGTATTTATTAAGACCAATCATTCTGGAGAAATAATTTGTTTCAAGAGCCTCTTTATATATTAGCAAGCTATCACCTCAAGCCTCACGAAAGACCTCGAGTTTGCTAATTTGTTATTTATTTTATTTAATGGACAGCGTGAGGTGACGATGTTCGCAATGGAAAATATGTCTGCATATCGGCTTGAGTGAGTCACTACTTTCCAACTGTAGTCCATACATAAAACCAGAACACACAACACAGAACAACAATAACACACAAAACCTCTATCACATACACATCTTAAAAATCAGTTGATCTACAACTGCAGTTGATCAACATTTCCGCTCAAGTTTCCTACTCAGCTGTTTAGCGTGCAGGTTTCTTGTGTAAATCACAGAGTACATCTTTCGGATTAATTTTAAGTATTAACTACTATGGAGTCGAGGGCATTTAAATACACAGTGTTAAAATAATTTATGAGCTCATCAATTGAACCAATATACAGGTATGACTAAAATAAAGTCGTTGCCACAGGCAGTAAGTATTTCAGAAAGGGCAGCAGTGGTTGATGAATTAATTTTGTGGCTCTTACAACTTTGATTGTGGTCATGATTGATTGTGCCCACACTGAGCTAGAACTTCAAATGTTATAAGGTAATGATCAGAAATACATCCAGGTTTATGGAAATATAGCAATATTAGAGGCTGCACAGCCACATGTTAACACTAAATCATGGTATCACCAGGGATTAAACACGTTTTAAAACAAAAGAAAAGTCTCACGGACATACTCTGCTTCTGGACATTATGGTCAAGAAGAAAGACCTGCAGGAGGACCTGTGTCAGCACTTGATGTGTGACCACAGCAAGGAAAAGGGTTAACTCCATTTGCTATAGCCATTTGCTATCCTTGTGGCAACTGTCCAGAGCATCATAAACTACCACAAGAGGTTCACCACTGTTGAAATCCTCGGTGGGCATGGTGACAATCATAAGATGTCGCCCAAACTTGCCAGGAAAATATGCTAAGAGGTTATCAATCCTCAGACCCCAACTAAGGCCCTAATTGTGTCAATATCAACCATATTCTAATATATGGTGGTGTAAAGTGTGCAAAGTTAGTGTGTCATTACTGTTTTTTGTTGTTGTTGTTATTCATGAACCTTCAAGTTTTGATGTTTCTGATGAAGTTCATATTTGTAATGGCCAAGATTGTTATGATCACAATATCTTTTCAAATCAACAACAATTTATGATTTCATCTTTACCCAATAACTGTACGATTGTGTCTTTAACAGCTTTCGATGAGCTGGTTGAAGCTTATTTGGAACAAGTCAGAGGTTTGCTGGATGGAGGAGCGGACATAATCTTGGTTGAAACCATCTTCGACACAGCCAATGCCAAGGTACCGCGATTTAAAAAGATTCAGTTCACTGCGCATCGAACTCAATCACAAACCACCAATACCCTACACACTTTTTTTGTGTTAAACGATCATCATAAGAACAAAGCGCTTGTGTACCAGATTTCAAGTTTTTCTCATAGTCCAACCAAACTCTTATTGAAAATCATTTAAATTAAATAGTTACATACACGGAGGTTCTGCATTCCTAGAATGCTCTTATCAGCAAGAAACTTGAAACCAGGACTAAGAAAGGGGGCAACTACAATTAAATTTCCAGTAAAGTCAGCTGTGTTACAGCTGTGAATGACAAGTAATGAACTGAACCAACCCATTTTATTCACTCAACTGAACATATTGAATGATGGACAGTCCGTCAGTGCTGACGAAGTGCCCCCCTCTGTACATACACATATATACTCATATACATATATTGGACCCTAACCCCAAATGAGATGCACTGTAGTATGTTGTGCAAAATCTTTATCATAATTCAAACTATCACATTCAAACTCATGTTTTATGGTAGTCAGGACACACCTGCCACCATTTAAAGTGCCCCCGATTTAACACCAAATAAGTACAGAGGTTTTAGTGTGCTTTTTCTGACATTTTTGTAGTCACATTCTACTGCCCAAGCCATGATTGTGCTCTTTCTTTAAAGGGACCTCATTCTTTAAAGGTATCAATCAGGTGAATTTACAATGCAGCTTCTAAGGCAATAAAGATATTGTGGAATAAAGTGAAGATAGTCAACATCAAATAGAAAAAATTGGCATAGCTTTAATATGACAGTGACGGTGTTGGGCAAGTCACTTCAAAACTGTAATGCATTATTTATTACGTAATACTGTCATTTCAGAGTTATTTGTTACATTACAATATTACTGTATTTGAAATGTAAGGCATTACACTACTATTACATTACTTTTATATTACTCTCTCCAACACAACTGGAAATATGGATTCGCCATTCTAAATGGAACTCCTTACGCTCATACATCCAGTGGAAGGTTGGCTTAAGCGTAAAAACAGCACAGGTAATTTCGGTGGTCGGTGGGTTTCGGTGGGGCAACGTTGACATCTCTCTTAAATCATTGTAATTGTGTTTAACGTACTGTTTAACATGAGTTTTTGTATGCTTCATCTTGATACAAGTTGAATCCAATTATTTATTGACTATAGCAATTGTACAGTGAAAATAAGTGTTAGCTTACCTTGTCATTATTGCTATATTCGAAATGCTGGCAAATCCACTGTGGAATTCCTGGGCAGCATATCTTCTACCTATGACATACTCCACCACGAGTCTCCTGAGGTGAAAAGGGCATCTCTGAGCGAAAGAACCTCACTCTCAATCCTCTGCGCGTTTTCATTTTGCTAACTTCACATAACTATGACATTGCATTAAATGGTGTGTCAAATTACTGGTCCTATTTGGCGAAGTGGACAGCTCCTTACATGTTGCGCACAAAGTGCACCTAACGATAACTGAATAGAGTATTCTTCTTGTCTATATCTCTGACAAACAGAAAAAAATGGGTGTATGACCAACTTTTGTAAGTATTGTCGGAATTCAACCTGTTGTCTGCTGCTGCTGCACTCATGTCTGCTAGAGTCGATACTATTACTAAAGATACTATAGTTGGGGAAAAAAAAACACCACTTTCAGGTTAAATATGCATTGTAATGCATCTCGTTAATGTCATTTGTACTGAATAAAATATTACTATTTTTCTGTCTGTATTGCATTACACTACCACGTTACAGACAAAAGTAGTGCATTACAGTAATTACATTAATTTTGTAAAACATTCCTCCCAACCTGTAACCAAGAATAGACGTTGCTTCCACAATGGATGAAAAGGCAATGCTCAAAAGGAACTTCATCTTTCAGCATGAAAAAAATCCCAAATTACACTTCCAAATCATGCATGAGAAGAATGACTTCACCAGAAGATGAAGATGAAAATGTCAGGATTTCTGAAATGAATCTGATTGTAAGCTTCTCTGAAGATTACTGTGGACAGAAAATGCCTTGCGATCGGCGAGATTGGGAGGGTTTTTTCAAAGGAAATTATGAACACTCATATGATAGACTGGCTGTCACGTGCGCTTAGTGTAAAAAATGCAGTAACTCCGTTTGTGTGCAGGCGCAAGTATAGTTTTCCGTGTTTGTTAATTTTGCAGATGGCATTGTATATTTCTGGACATGTCGGTGGACAGATAGGCGCATCTGACATTTTGGTGCCTAAAAAGCGCACATCATAACAGATAAAAGTTCTTAGCTAGGTTATACATGTACTTAGAAATATATCTGTGTCTAGATGGTTTTACTGTGTCCAACTGCTTTTGTGTGTGTGTGTGTGTGCGTGGGTGTGTAGGTGCACGCAAACACACACACACACATACACACACACATGCATATCTATTAGAAAAATGAAATTGAGTTGTCAACATCTCCTTTATATTATAAAATCAATGCAATTCAACAGTGCTGTGTAAATCCACTCTTGATGTCTCCATCTTGTGTTTCCTTCTGCAGGCAGCACTGTTTGCCATTGATCTGCTGTTTGAGAAGGGCTACGAAAGGAAACCTCTCTTTGTAGGTCCTACATTTTAAAATGTGTGTGTGTTTCAGATGACTTTTATAAGATTATGCAATGTTCATGCTTGGTGTGCTCATTGAATATTTTTATTAATACCTGACTGACTTTTAATTGCAATTTATGCCAGTCTAAAAATATATTATAATTTGTTTTTGTGCTCCAAGCAGATATCGGGAACCATAGTTGACAGGAGCGGTCGTACGCTATCTGGTCAAACAGGAGATGCCTTTGTTGTGAGTGTATCACATGCTAAACCATTATGGTAAGTTGTGTTTATCTTGAAACACTTACAAAAGAGAAACCAATTACTCAAAATCGTTATGTACAATTTTTATTCAATAAATATTTTTGCTTAACTTTATCGTGGGACATTTTTGCATGTAAAATCAGACAGAATTGGTATTTTTTTTATCAGCTGAACCTAATTTAAGGTGAAACAAAGGAAAGGAATTTTAATTTCTGACCTCGGCAGCTCGGTGGAAGAGTGGTTAGCACGTCCGCCTCACAGTTCAGAGTCCCAAGTTCAAATCCAGCTGGCTTCGGCCTTCCTGTGTGGAGTTTGCGTGTTCTCCTTAAGCTTGCGTGGGTTCTCTCCAGGCACTCCGGCTTCCTCCCACACTCCAAAAACATGCATGGCAGGTGTTTTGGACACTCTAAACTGCTCTTAGGTGTGACTGGGTGTGTCAGTGACTGTTTGTCCCTCTGTGCCCTGCATTTGGGTACGCGCCAGCAAACCTGCGACCCGCGTGACAATGAGTGGCTCTAGAAAATGGATTTTTGACCTCCAGTTTTGTGCTAATTTTGTTCCTTTGCTGTTTCTCAGTATCGGCCTCAACTGTGCCTTAGGGGCAACTGAGATGAGGCCATTCATTGAGGCCATAGGAAAGAGTACCACTGCCTTTATCATCTGTTACCCCAATGCAGGTAAAGGCCCTACATTTTATTATTGAGACCATTAAAAAGATGACCAAATACTGTATGCTGTTGTATGGACTGTTAAGTCCTGAATATTGTGTTTGCAGAAATATTAGTCATTTAATTATGTTTTTATGACATCATGTAATAAATAAATAAATTTACTCAAATCACTGTAACTAGGTTGCAGGTAACAGAGTTGCGAATCTGTGCTAATGTTAGCTTTTTCACTGGTTTAGAAACTATGCTGACCAAGAGGACAAACCTATGTAAATTTAAAAAAAAAAAAAAAATCATTATTCTGATTATATGCATAGCAGGGTTGCATTGAGAAAATTAAGACAACCAAGTAAGGCTAACTATTAAGACAATCAAGTAAGACTAACTATTTTATAAAAAATATGAACAATAGAAGAGAGGGCATACTTTTGCTCTACCTGCTCTTGGCATGCGGTCAATGCGATGTTGCATGTTTTTTTTTTCTTTCAGTGTCTGATTTCTTTTTTAAGATGGGATACATTCATCTTTCTATCATTTGAGGGAGGCAAAGGTTACTAGCACATCAGCTTCTTATTTGAAGCTAAGCTTTTGTTTGATCAGGCGTTTGGTGTGTGTGTGTGTTCCTGTACAGCTGTACTTGTGAGAACCGATTTGAGTTTTCTACCAATCTAGTGAGGACATTTTGGAGAAGTGGGGACATTTCGTCCGGTCCTCACTTTTTCAGACCTCTTTTTGAGGGTTTTTGAGGGTCAAAACTTGATTTTAGAGTATGGATATCATTTGGCTTATGGTTACGGTAAGGGTTAGGGATAGGCAATCATTTCTGATGGTTAGGGTTAGGAGTTAGGAAATGCATTATGCCAATGTATGCCTTCACAACTATAGCCGTACAAATATGTGTGTGATTGTAATAATGCTTTACTATTTGGTTTTAATGAAAGGTCTTCCCAACACATTTGGAGCTTATGATGAAACCCCTGCAGTCACAGCCTCCCATTTAAAGGTAATATTAAATTGTGTTCATGATATGCTGCAGTTTAACCACATAGTGTATTTCATCATATTTTTGCATCTATTGAAAGGACAGTTTGCAGTTTTCAAATTGCTTTTCTTATTTTAACAAAGATTTTAAGCCTCAGTTCATTACTCCCTCCTCCTTGAGTCTGACGAAAGCCACCATTGGCCACAGCAAATCCGTTGGTAACATGACTGAAATAGCATGTTACTGTAACCGTATTTCTCCGAGCATAAGTCGAGTTTTTTTTTTCAACCCCCATATATGCCTTCCGTGCCATTTGGTTTTGGCTAGTGATGATGACCATTAGGCCTTTTAGACAAATGAATATTCAGCTGTGTCAAAAAATAAAGCATTGAAACTTCAATCATTATTTTCAGCATTTGCATCTACGTGCATACGGACGGTGCCTCACACTTGTCTTGTTTCTGGCCCCACCCCCTATTCCCTAACCGCAACACTATGTTATTGATGAAGAAATGCGTCTAAAAGTACTGTAATTTAGTCATTTTAATAACACACGTCATGTGTTTTAATTGGACAGCCATGATCGAATACTAATGTCAGGGGTAGACTAATACCAAAGTGCAGTAAAAAAAAAAGGGGGGTCAACTTGTACTCTGAGAAATACGGTATTTAAAAGAAAACAGATATACACATACCTACCGAGCACAAATATTGCCTGAGCTTCTTGAGCTCTCTTGCTCTGCTTCTGTTTGCTAGTCTTATGCAAACCAGGCATATAACGTGATTAGTTATAATCATCAATCAGAAATTAAGAATAAAAATGATTTGTTGAAAGTACTCTTTGAAGAATAGATAAAAAATAACTCTTGATTCCATTAAAAGACTGGTCAAATGCCAAATCAAGACTTGAAAAGAATATATTTATGATTCAATTAAACATTAAACTTTTTTTTTTAAATCAAATCGTAACCAAAACCTTAAAATATATATATTTTTTCAATTTGAAAACAGTTTCATATAAATTGCGTCAAAGTTGGAGCATATATAGCATATCAAAATTTAAAATGATGTTATAAAAAATGTAATTGTAAAAAAATACATTTATAACTGAAATGCAGAGATAAAAATGGAAGAATTTACATGGTAATTAATGTGTTTTATTTTTTTTCATTCCCCAAAATGGAAACTTGCGGTTTGTGCATGGTCAGGTTTTAGGTGCGCCATAGTGTGGAAAATATGGTCAATACCAATACTCTTGATACCAGACCCTTGCTTTGGTTTTAGGTCTTTCTCCTATCTTTTAAGCATAAGCTCTTGACTCATTCTTCTGTCTTACAATGCACATAACACTCCACTAATGTTCAGTCAGCCATTTTTTGGGAATATGCGAGCTATGCGGAAACAAAATGAATTTATGTGAAATTATTTTGATTTTTTTTTTTTTTTTATTGGACGTTCTGTAGCAACCATTGCAATGGTCTTCCAGCTATCATACAGCTGTGTTGTGATTTTGTACATGAGGACACAGCAAATGAATTACAAACACCCTGTTAGTAATGCTTTTTCCAATTGCCTGTTTTTGTTCTGGCGCAGCAGTTTCTTAAAAATGTTATCAATGGGTTTGAAATTAGGCCAGAGATGGATGATGTTTCGTTTTCTTCACACATAATATTACTAAGATGACAAAACCGAAATACAATGCTCAACATTTTCACGTAAAAATGAAAATTCACCCTTTAACTTAAAATAATAATTGCAACCAAGCAATGGAATCAGTCCAAACAATTTGTATATCTTGGTCTGTTCTTCAAATTTGTAGCACATCCTCTCTTACAATTTTTATCTACTGGTCTGTCTTTCGGAATAAATGTTTGTTTCAACAGTCCCTTGCTGCCAGATCTGTGACATTTTTCTTCAATTCTCTGCCTCCAGGAGTTTGCAATGGACGGACTAGTGAATGTTGTAGGAGGCTGTTGTGGCACAACTCCAGCACACATAAGGTGAGCCTGAGTTGTGGAATTTGGTTTATATGATAAAATGTCAGAATATCTACCGGTAATAGCTTTTAAATCATTGTACTCTGCACAAATTCAAAACACCTTGTGTCACAGAAGGCAAATTAACTTAAGAATGTGAGCATAAACAAGATGGTCAAAGAACAGTTTTTTAAAGTTTTCTTTTGAAGCTTCCTTTTTGAAATAAAGTAAAACTGATATGACTTGGCAAAAATATACTGTATAGTTTCATCAGTTCAAATTATATTTTTCCTTAAGCTTTGCAGCTTCCCAAGCATTTTCGGAAATTGCGGAATGTCAGCTAAAACTCATTTCCAGTGACCTTTGTGTGTTTTTTTTTCTATCATTTTATATTGGGGACCTTATCAACAATTTTATCCCATAAGACCAATTGCAGGCGTACCAATTATTTTGCTTATTATTACTCTCATTTTTCGTCATCACACAGAGCCATATCAGAAGCAGTCAAAGTCTGCCAACCTAGAGCTCCTGTGGAGGACATTTTTCAAGACTATTTGCTACTCTCAGGTAATTCAACCAATTGCTAGATGTGAAGGTGCCGGGTACGACGCAAACTTAATTTCACATACTTGAACATACTTGAAAAAAATGGCCTTTTAGAAAAATGTTACGTGATATTACCTATAGAAAATCAAGTCAAGAACCACCTTCACATTAGTGTAAACTGGTGTAAACATTTTATTAACATTCTCCTCAATGATCCCATTTTGTCTATGGCGCAGGGTTGTTATTTGGGTTGGTGAACAAGTCTCCATTTCAAATATCCATTAATATTTTCATGCAGGGAAAAACCTGTGTCGTCAATGGGTGGAAATTAAATTACAAAGACACTAGTTCTAAATACTTGACTTGACTACCGTGGATGCAAGAATGTTAGTTGAAAAAGTAGTAGGCCATATACGAAAAGCACTGAATTTTGTGCAAATGCATTTGCAATGGCTGTGAGTGTCATCAATGCATTCATGATAAAAAAAAAAAAAAAGTTTACATTTATTATATATTGTACATAAAGGAAAGTCTTGTCCATGGCAAGGAAAAAGTTAATTGCATTACAAAACAATTATACAGTATATCCGGTATTATTTAATTAATTTTTTTTTTTAACAATGCATTTATCACTGTCCCTAGTACATTCTTTTGTTTCAGCACGAAGTGTTTTGTCGTTTCCAATCAAATTAGCCGATTAAGTATTATTATGAATGTTTTGTTTTTGTTTTCTAGTTTAAATTGCTTCTTTAAAAAAAAAGAAAAAAAAAAGCTTTTTGTTGGTGTATCTGCTTGATTGTAGGTCTGGAACCATTCAAGATAGGCCCTTACACCAACTTTGTAAATATTGGTGAGCGCTGCAATGTCTCTGGGTCACGCAAATTTGCCAAGATGATTATGGCCGGGAACTATGAGGTGAGAAAGAAAGGACAAAATATCATGAAGATGTGAATCAAATGTCACTGTGTTGTCTTAAATCTAACCCAATATGTAGTGTCGTAAACCATGTACACTTTACAATATTGATACAGTGATAATACATTACATATATTGCAAAAACTGGATAGAACCAACAACATTTTTTTAAATGTGGTCAAATGCAGTTGGCAAAATTACTCTCTAATTACAAGGGGCTGTCAAAAGTATTGAGTCCTGCTCAGTTTCCTCGACATAATTCATATTCTTTCCAGAAATTACAACAGGGTGTAATTAAAATACTCATAAAAATATTATCTGTTACAAATTGTCATTTAAACATACTCATTTCCTATCAGCCGTTATGGAAATTCCATCATTATTTGAAACTGTTCACACTTGTTTGAGTGTTTATTCATACATCAATCTTCTCCTGCAATCATCATCAATCATTTGCCAGAACTGCTCACTGTGGACATAACATAACCATCTTTTTTCTGTGACTCATCAAATGAGACAACCAGTACTGCACATAGATTATGGAGAAATCGACTTAAATAAAGCCAACAAATATATCAAACCACACGGCTGAATCATAAACTAGCTGTGTGTATGATACGGTATGCTTTTCCACGATTCAGGTAGAATATATTTTTCAATCCACTCTGATTACTACAATAGATTTCTCATGCTACAACCAAACAGAAAGCAGTACTTTTATCAATGGCAATTTGTATGAAATAAAGTAAGACAAATAATAAAAAATACCCTCCCCCCACACCCTTTTTGTCTTTTTTTAGGATGCATTAAGTGTTGCAAAGGCACAGGTGGAAATGGGAGCCCAAGTACTTGATGTCAACATGGATGAGGGAATGCTGGATGGTCCAACAGCCATGGCTCGATTTTGTAATTTTATCTCTTCTGAGCCAGACATTGCAAGGGTAATAGAAATATCTGAATGTTTTATGGTGACTTTATGATGTATTGGCACTTAGAGGACAATCTATTGTATCCTGTTTAGTAGTACGCAATTGATGACTAGCCTTTTTCAACTGTCCTCTTGTCCTCCCCAGGTTCCTCTGTGCATTGACTCATCTAACTTTGCCGTAATTGAATCTGGATTGAAATGCTGCCAGGGGAAATGTATAGTCAACAGCATAAGTTTAAAGGAAGGTGAGCGGGAGTTCCTGCAAAGAGCGGCAACTGTGAAGCGCTATGGCGCTGCAGTGGTGGTCATGGCCTTTGATGAGGAAGGCCAGGTGAGAGAGCAAAGTGGCATTAACACTGCCAAATAAGTGTACAGTACATGTAACCATTTTGTAGTACTGTACATTGAAATGCTGTCACTGCAAAAATATAAAGGGACTATGAACTCAAGAGGGTTGGGTTTTCAGTTATAAACTTAGATGATTTTTTGTCTAAGGAAAACGAATTTGGCCTTCATTTTCAATAACGTCTTTCCATTTTAATTAGCCAGGAATGCCCCTTTTCCATCTGCAAAATTGAAATGCTCGATCACCTGCTACAGAAGCTACCTGTTATGCCATGGAACGTCACCTCTCTGGAAGGTGGGGAAGGACCCTGAGCTGGTGTGCGAGGCCAAGAAGTTCCGACTAGATATAATCAGACTTGCCTCGATACACAGCTTGGGCTCTGGCACCAGTCTCTCTCTCTCTCTCGAGAGAGAGGGGTTGAATTCTTTTCCTCTTTTGAGTTGCCCTCTGTGAGAGGCACAGAGCAGGTCTGGACATACTCCTTGCCCCCGGCTCAGCGCTTGTACTTTGGGTCCCTCTGCCTTCTGGTAGGGGGATGGGTTTTGACTGTTATTTGTCCCTATACACCAAGCAGCAGTTCTGTATACCTACCCTTTTTAAAGTCCTTGGCTGGTGTGCTCCCTAGAACGCCACCTCTGGGGACTACCTTGTTCTTCTGGAGAATTTAAACCCTAATCTGAACCTAAGTGGTACACAGGTGCGCATGCACGACAGAAATCACTGATGCATAACGTCGCGTGTTTCACTGCACGCATGTACCTACCTACTTTCATTCATGACAACCGAACCCGAGCTGAACAGACCTATTTTTCTTTCTGAAAAGTGGCTCCGAGATGTGCTATGGCTTGAGTCACACTTAAATGTGGCGCAAGATTTACTGCTCATATCTTCAACAAATTTTCAGGCATCCTTTATTGGACTAATATTAAAAAAAGCAAGTGAATGTAGTGCAAGTTATTGCTAACCAACTAACTGCTCATACCTCAGAATGTACTAAATCTGACCAAAGTTGTAAATCACGCTTACACATCTGTATATAATTTTGTACAGAAATTGTAACATGTGCGCTAGATAAAAACAAAACATGGCATACAGAAAGTTAGCAGTTAAACTCCTTTTAATTAAAAAGCATAATAACATATTAACAATGATATTTGTTATATAACCAAACTTAAGAACACATTGCAAAAATCTCCTTCAAGGCACAAAGAAAGCTTCGAATAAATAGTTTCCAGCGATTTGTCTCGATGGTTTAACATATGCTCGTTGAGGGACTTTGGCTTTCGTCAGCAAGAACAGAACGAAAAAGTCAAGTGTGCATTTGTGGTCATATGTCACCGGTATTATCGCGCTACAAGCCTTTAAGAAAAAGAAGTTAGCTATACAGTCTACTTAACTCATTTTAAATGAATACAAAAATAATAATGCCAAATTAATTTGCTAGCGTATGACTTGACAGGTATGCAAGCAAGTCAAGAAGCAATAACGTATCGACCTCTTGCTATGTGGCGAGACTAACTACAGGCCTTGGACTAGTTAAACCATGTCCCGAACGAACTTTGCAAACCATAACTGATAGACTAATAATACCTTTGGAGGGCGCAGGTCTGACTACGTGAGATCCACCAAAATGGTCCCCACAAGTGTGAGATGTCCCCACAACGAGAGTAAAACTTGGGATTTAGTACTCGTCATGCAGCAAAACCCAAGGACACGCGTACACACACATACACAACACACACAAACACAGCGCAAGATGACTGACCACGTTTCGTTTTATTCCAGGCGACCGATAAAGCCAGGAAAGTGGAGATCTGCACCCGTGCTTATCAGCTTTTGGTTAACAAAATTGGGTTTAATCCCAATGACATTATCTTTGACCCTAATATCCTGACAATTGGTACTGGCATGGAGGAACACAACGACTACGCTGTCAATTTCATCTGGGCCACAAAAATTATTAAGGTATTACACACTCAAGACTCAAACAAGATCTCTTTTTCAGCATATTTTACTGTATGTCTTGGACCACCGTAGAATCATTCATAATACCATTAATTTCAGATTATTTCAGAACCTTTTCCTCACAATTTGAGCCCTTTAGTTTTATAGTCAAGTGCGGCATAGCTGCAGTTTTTTTGTTGTTGTGGTTCTTTTTGTTTTTGTTTTTTTATATTCTAGCCACCAGGGGGAATTCACCAGAAAAGCAAATGTGTGCAACTGTTCAAGATGTCAATTTATGGAACAACTATTAAATAGAACTGAAAAGGAAGAAACAGTTTAAAAAATGTAGTGTTAAAAGTATAACAAAAATTGAAATAAATTAAAAAAAAAATTCCACATACCATATTCCTGCATAAATATCTGGTGTTACCGCCTATGTTTGTGTGCTTAATTTTTGTTGCTGAAAGTGTGGTTTATCCTCCAAAATTTACAGTACATAAAGATACAATTTCACATAACATGTATCTCCAGTGCACTGAATGATGATGTAGTCTTAATGAACACTGGCAGGTATGTCAGGCCAGGATATTTGTACTTAATTCCAAGTGGGTGGATGTTTTTGCCTCAAGAAAATAATTTTTTGTCACTTAGCAATTCTTCTGAATTAACTTCCACAGATTGGGAAGGTATCTCTGTAATGTTTATCTTTTTCGAACGAAGATGCTGGTCACTTACTTGTGTGTTAGAAATTATTGCCTTGTTGAAATCTCAAAGGACTTTCTTCGTCGACATACTTGACACTATATAATGATGCAATTGCCACTTTGCTTCGTTATTTTCACAATGTACAGTGGTTTGATTGCAATGTCTGATGGTCATTTGGCAAAAATACCGGCTCTGCAGCCAAAACAGGTTCATTTGAGGTTCTGTTTTTTTGTTTTAATGTGAGTTTCTAAACTGTCTTCAAAGTGTCATTGTTATCGCATATGTGACTTGAACTAAAACAACTAAACAGAATTTATCTGTTACATGGGGTCATATGTCATAGTTTAATGCAGTATAGCCAAATGTGGTAATAAGTTGTAGATTGTGTATTCTTTGTGCCTCGTTAGATTAACAAATTAAATATATTGTGTATATTTGTGTATTGTATGTGTGTAGGAGACATTACCAAGAGCCAGGGTGAGTGGAGGTCTCTCCAACCTGTCTTTCTCATTCAGGGGTATGGAGGCCATCCGAGAAGCTATGCATGGAGCATTTCTCTATCATGCTATCAAGGTAAATTCCAGTCAACCAACATGATTGAACAGCAGTACATCAGACGTTTTCAAAACATTCCTTGCCGAAATACAAAATACTTCACAGAATTCACGTTATACGGGGGTTTTCCAGTCCCCATGAACCATAAAAAACGAGGCAACACTGATTCGGTTCTGTTAACAGTCTTTTCGAGAGGGCTTGGACTCTTTCTCTCTTTCGCTTTGCCCACAGTCAGAGATGCAGAGTAGTTGTGTCCTCTGTTTGACAGGCCTTGACTGTTGTTTGCGCTTATCCGCCAAATAGCAGTTCAGAGTACTCACCCTTTTTGGAGTCTTTGAAGGGTGTGCTTGAGAGCGCACTCCTCTAGAGACTCCCTTGTTCTACTGGGGAACTTCATTGGTTCCGTGGGGATTGACAGTGAATCCTGCAGGGCTGTCATTGGGAATGGCCCCCTCAATCAGACCAACTTTTTGGTCATGTCGTCGGTTTTGGACACTCTGGTAACAAGAGTGGCGGTGGTGTGTTGACTCCGATGGTGGGTAGGATGCTGTTCCAACCTGGCAGGCTCAAGCGTTGGGAGCATATGCTATTGACATAGAATACAAAATCAGGATTTGGGGTGGGTATGTGAGAGGTCTGGATGGGGAACACACCTAGTGGAGTTCAGCTACACAAGAATGAGGCTCGCCATCCCAAGGAAGAGGAAGGAGGGTCTGGGTTCAAAGTAGAGCAGTTTTTGACAAAAATATTGGGAGCACACAAAAAGATGGTGTGATATCTCAATCAACGGGCAGCAGAGAGCTGGGAAGAATGCTGCTCTTGGATAATGGAAGCAACGGAATGAAGTGTGAAAGACAAAATAGAATGAGAGAAGAAAACCTGATCTCGGGAAGAGTAGACTGCCAGTTCACAGGCTGCCATAGCTCGAAGACATTGTGGGAGTCAATAGGGTCCAAAACCTGGGTAAGGTTTCCATGAGGTCGAAGCAGTAACACAGTAGTGTAATATATTACTCACACAAAAATAGTAAGATTGTTTTTGTTACAAATGAGTAATGCATTGTATTACAATGCATTTTTAGCCTGAATGTGGCATCCCCCCAGGGGTATGAGTAACTTTGAGCATTCCACTTTATGGAAATCTATCAATAATATCACAATCAAGTTAAAAGTCTCTTGAATAATTATTCATTCATTTGTCTGTTGGTCACAGATGACTCACAAATAAACAAAGAAAAAAATCAGTTTGTCAGTTTGTCACAGACACACAAAAAAACTTAATTCACAAGAGTATGTATAATTTTGAGGACAAGTATATATGCAAAAGTAGTGTAATGTAGTGTAACTGCCTGAGGTACACTAATCAGTGGCGTCAACACACCATTTGACAAAAGGTCACACATCACCACCACAGTGTTGGATGAAAGTAAGGGCTCTGTATGTCAACACACACACTGCACGAGATGTTGCAAGTACTTTGCAAATGAGAGACAAAGCCACCAACTGTAAATGGAATGGTAATTAATTCATCCCTGAACTACTTTATCTGATGATCGAGGAATTTCAAGGCCTGTGGGTTTAGAATAAATGACAATGTCCAATTGAATCATAAAATCTCTGCCCAGCAGATTGACTGCACAATGAGATGATATCAGAAAATAATGTTTCAGGGTTGAGGGTTGGCTTCATGGATGCACTCAGGTTCTGATGCAAGCCCTCACTGAATGACATTTTCAATATTGCTTCAAAGTGGCCTTCTTGTCCCGTTCCCAGACAGCTGGCTCTTCGCTTCCAATGTGAGTTTCCTCCACCAAGCAAGTGATGGTAGAAGTTGGTGACAGTTTCGTTGGCACTGTCAAATATGGGATAGGTCAACTCTCACTTTGAAGTTGTCCTTCTTGTTCCCATCGATGTTCCAGTCCGACAGTCCGATCTCTGGGATCCCTGAGATGCAACAGAATAATGTGAGATGCAACAGAATAATTTGTGCGATTCCCCATCAGTCGGTTGACAAGCACGACTGAAAGCCTCCAGCGTTAGCTGACCTCCTCAGCTCCGAGGTGCCCAATCTTTAGCTGGCTTACGCAGTTCAGTCTCCATGTTGGGCAAGATTAAGACCTGAGTTCCGTTTGGTCTGGGGTAGTGCTTTGTAATCTAATGTATAGGTGACTGACCAAATTGTAGGCCTGATCTGTTGTGGGGAAAGGAGTTCAGCATAGTTGCTGAGCCATTGGGTGGCGCTAATGTGGAAGTAAGGTAGTGGTGGGGCTGAAATGCTTCTCAGCGCAGCGGGATGCCCTTTATCATAAAGATTGCAGGTCTTGATGGGTGTCAACATTTTTTAAGAAGACTCGGATCCAGAGGAGGAACAGCGGGGGAAAAATATTTTGTTGAAAATGTAATGTACTTGCCAATAAAGAATTTATTTACAAGTTGGAAGGTGTATGACATTTTTATTTAGTAATTAGTCATTAGTGGTGTGTCTTAATTCTTCATATTTTCACAGGATGGAATGGATATGGGAATAGTGAATGCTGGGAATCTGCCTGTGTATGATGATATTGATAAAGAGCTGCTTCTACTGTGTGAAAACCTGATATGGAACAAAGATATTGATGCTACGGAGAAACTTCTGGCTTATGCACAAGTAAATTCACTCAGAAAATATAAATATTGCTGTTTCCTTGATTTTGGGTCTTATTGTGTTGTTGTTACTCATTTTGACAGAACAATGTGAAGGGAGGGAAAAAGGTTGTGCAAACGGACAAGTGGAGAGAAAAAATTGTAGAAGAAAGGCTAGCGTATGCCCTCATCAAGGTAAGGCTTCTGTCTGTCTCGACCATCCCGTTTAATCACAGTGCATTCAATCCATCCATTCATAATGAGGGTTGCAGGTGTGCTGGAGTCTATACCTGCTATCTTTGGACAGTAGGTGGGGTACACCCTGAAAAGGTTGCCAACGAACTGCAGGGCATACAAAGATGAACAACCTTTCGCACTCAAAACACACCTTTGGATCACAATTAGAAATTACAAATCGAATATCCAATAAATAGAATATCCCTGTATGTTTTTGAAATTTGTATGGAAAATGGAGTACCCTTAGAAAACCTATACTAGGACGATGAAAATGTCAAGCTGATGGCGCATGACGAGTTCTAACCACCGACGTCAGCTTGGTATACATATACAGTATATATACAGGTTTTGTCAAATTCACCCAATCCCAGATAATGTCCATCACACTCCACTTTATCAACGTCACGACTACAAATGTGGTTCACGATAAAACTAAATAAAAGATCAGAAAATCAAATATAGTACTGTACTCTCTAGACTAAAGATACAGATCGATGACACTCCCTGAATCTTTATTTCTCCGTGAGCTATCAATTGTTAGTTTACCATGCTCTTAATGTAATGCTTGCTTAATGCAAGACTCAACTGAAACTTGGGTCAAACGTATGCTTTGATGCTAGAAATATAAGTGATAGCGAACTTATTCTTGTTTTTTTTTTTTATAGCAAGTTTGCCATATTTTGTTAAATCAGTTGTCATGGTTATAAAGTCCTGTCATACTTCCAAGCAAATGACATTCTCTGTTGAGTGTAATAGGGTTCTTTTTTTTCTTTCTAGTTTTCAGTTTATTTATTTTGATAGTGACCACTTAAAAAAAAAAAAAAAAGTACAGATCGTGCCTCAGCGCGTTTGTGTTTTTTTTTTTGTTGGTGTTTTTATTTTGTTTTGTATTTTTCTGGACATTACTGCTGCTTAGCCAGCTATGTTTTTGTTTGTTTATTTTTTATACAAGTTTTTGTTTGCATTTATGTAAGAGTGCTCGTCTCGCTCACTTTGTTTCGTCACTCATTGTCCTCCCATATCACCTCCTTCATCTACTTTTTTTTTTCGTAAATGTCTTCTTAACATATACTTGCAGCCATAATGGTTATGGTTAAAGGCTTACTTGTTGTGCATATTAAACATTAGAAGCTTATTTCTCAAAACTGACCGATTAAGAACTTGGGTTGTATGTAATACACCCAATGTGTTTACAATTTCTGAGGCCTCGTTAAACGATAAGTCCAGGTAATGTTATTCAACTTGAGAACTATAATCTTTATAGAGCAGATAGAGGATCTCAAGCACGTGTTGTTACCTATGTCTCAAATAAATTGTCGTCACGTATTATTTTTTCAAATGGAAGGCCTGTTCACTTTGAATGCCTTCGTTTTTAAAATTTGTTTCAACGAAAACAAAATGATCACTCTTTGTCATATTTCTAGACACCCTAATGCTCCTGCTGAGTCTACTTAATGTATCCTGTCCACTATCAATTCACTTGGCCACACTAATGAAATGATCATCTTGAGTGACTTCAGCAATAACTGGCTCACTCGCTTATGCTCCGGAGACCAAAATCTCTTTGGCAGTGCAAATTTTACTCAAAACTCATAACAGAACCCACTAGAACTGATCCTTCTCACAAAACAAAATCTCTGCTGGACTGGATTCTTGTTAATCATCCAGACAGAATTAAAAATTCTGGTGTTCATGACACATGATTGTGTTATGTATGATCTGCTTAACTGGTTCACACCAAAATATAAACGGCTCTTTCAATGGCTGTGGTTTATCTTAAAATGTTGTTTCCTTAATTGTCCTTTCTATTTGCAATATTTTAATCCTCACAATATGAAATAAAACCTAAGAAATTGCAACTCTTTCTTGAAATGTTCACATCCTGTACCTAAGAAGGAAATTGGTCGACATGCCTTCTGCTACAAAGCTCCATTTGATTGGATTAGTCTGCCAGATTGTATTAAATCTGTTAACTCCTTTAATTCATTTAAGTCACCTATTTTAACTTATATTAACCCATTGTGTATCTGCCTGTTTCCCAAGAGACAATTGCATTTCACAGCCTGTATGTAGCTGATTTGTCAACTCATCTTTTTTTTTCCGTTATTTACCTACTTACTTTTCTCTTGCAAGCTTTTAGTTCTGTTTGACATATTCTGTGGAGTATTACGTCTGTAAATGTTTGGATGGGGGAGAATTGGGTAACTGTTAGCTGAGATGTGTTGTATGTGTTGTTTTTTTGTGATGGTTAGTGTTTTCTCAAAGAGTTGATCCAAAATAAATAAAATAAATGAAGGTGCCGAAGCTATGGACTGGCCTGCCCATTCCCCAGACCTAAATCCAATTGGGCACATTTGGGATGCCATTTCTCGCTCCATCCACCAATGCTGCGTTGCAGTACAGACTCTCCAAAAATTGGCGTATGCTTTAGTTAAGGTCTGGCAGTGCCTACCTCAGGGGACCATCCGCCAACTCACCACAAGCATGCAGGCATTGTAGGCTGCTCAGCCACACACAATACTGAGCTTCATTTTGACTTGTTTTAAGAACATTACATCAAATTTGAATCCACCTGCAGTGTGTTTTCCAATCCTTTTTCTTTTTGTTTGACTCCAAATCCAGGCCACAGTTTGTTAATTTGATTTCCATTGATGAGTTTTGTGTGGTGTTGTTGTCAGCACATTTTACTTTAAGAACAAAGTATTTAATGAGAATATTCCATTCAGACCTAGGTTTGCCTTATTTTAGTGTTACCTTTACTTTTTTTTTTCAAGATATATTCTTTAATAATACTTGGTCCATGGTTACTGATTTCAGGGAATAGAAACATATGTGATACAGGATGTGGACGAATGTCGGACAAATGTTGATCGTTACACCCGCCCCCTTCACATAATTGAGGGTCCTTTAATGAATGGCATGAAGGTGGTTGGAGATCTGTTTGGTGCTGGCAAGATGTTCCTGCCACAGGTAAGAGAACCCACTGCTACCTTTACGCTTCGACTTTTGTTCAGATGTTTAGCTTTTTTGCATAGAATTGCTTTCAGAAGCTCTCATCATGTAAAGGACACCAGACCTTCAATTGAGATATCGTTGTCAAACTTAATAAGAACAGTAAAATCCTATACATTTGACAGCTGCTTTGTAGTTTCAGTTACTAAACATGTCCAACACATGTGACAACTGCTTTGCAGTTTCAAATACATAATTAGAATTTGGAATGTATTGTATTTCTACCCATGTTTACATTGTGCGTCAATATATTTTGTTGTATTTCTTCACCAAATTTCCTTCACCCTTACAGTGCTTATGTTTATGTTTTGGATAAATTAGTTTTTTCACAGTTCCTTTTCTAATCAGTGGGACTACAAAGGATAAGGAACTGGCTTGTCACATTTTGGCTTTTTTTTTTCTCTTTTGCCACAGGCAAAGCGTATAACCATGCACCCCCCCCCCCCCCCCCCCCACACACACACACACACTCACACACACGCACACACACGCTTTTTTTTTAACAGAAAGTGGAGTTGTATGTATGACACACAATTACGTACTTCTTGTAACGTTCAATCAAGACAATGTCTGTCTGAAGGGCAACATAGTAACATTGGCTTTAATGAGTTTGTAATGCAATCCAATAGTACACAGTTCTAAGTTCTAGAGACGTACAGTATGAATTTTCTTTACAATTAGAGCAGTGCTCCTAGCTTAATAGCTACCCTACAAGCAATTGAAAAGTGAATTTCAAAAATGGTCCCTTGAGGAGTTGATGACTGATTTACAGACCACTTTTACATAAGAACAACTTACTGTACATTACAAATGACTGATTGTTAGCTGAATTTGTTCATAAGTTCTTTGTAAAAAAAAAAAAAAAAAAAAAAGCCAAGAAAAAAATTAACTCCATATTTTTGCAGGTCATTAAATCAGCTCGTGTTATGAAGAAGGCAGTGGGCCATCTCATTCCTTTTATGGAAGAAGAGAGAAAAGAGATGATGTCTTTGTCTGGGTCAACTGAAGACATGGTTTGTATTTGGGATATTATGATCCACTGTGTAGTCATCAAGCTCAATCTAGGACAAAATATTTGAATTGATAAAGGATTGATTTGAATCGGAACTAGTCTGATACGATCATCAACTTGACATTGGGAGACATAATGACATAAGTGTCTATGTCATATTTATCCTACTTACTGCTTCATGTTTAAGAATCACAGGAAAAGTAGTCCTACTAACCCATCTCAGACAAACAAGATGAGTATTTCCAATGTTTATGACATGTGAACTGCCTGAAGTTCTCAGCAAACCTCTAATAGCTGCAATAATCAAGCAACAAAAGCTGGATAATGGTGAATGCATTGGCTTTTTTACAGCTGTTGCCTTTTGTTTGATCTTCTTAGTATTTTTTTAAGCGGTTCAACACTGTATCATGTAAATTTTAATAAAGTCCAGTACCAATATCAATATGACACTTTTTCAACAATTTTCATACATTAAAACATCTGCTGCTCCTGAACTCAGGATGTCCAAAACAAACAAAAAGCCTAAAAGAGACAACAAAATCCAAATGCTGCAGTGCTCCACTTTTATGTTTATGTTGTTTATTTCGTCCCTTTGGCCCTGTCCCTTTCAAATTGTCTCTCCTTCAATCTAATTTTAGAAGTCAGTCTCTACATGTCTGGTAAAGTCTCCATTACCTTCTTCAGGTTTCTTAGCGTTGGCACTTTAATTATTAGACATTTTTTAGTGAGAGAATTTTTAGCAGCAAGAATTTTAATTAAGCGACGGTCCTCTTAACAGTTTCTCGTATATAACCAAGATACAACAAATGAATATCTCATCCTAGACATTCCATTTGACTAAACCTATTTCCCTCCCCAATTTCAATTGTTAGCAAATTCCATACAAAAAGGATCATATTTGGGTTTTTAAAAACCTGAATAAGACCCCAGAGTTACCCAATAATCGCTACTTAGGAGTCCTCTTTCAGCAGACATTTAAACTTTCAACATTGGGAACAAAAACACAAACAAAAATAACTCATTCAGACCAACTACAGTAGTAGTACTTTTTTTTTTTTCATCAGTCATCTGAGTTTCAACAAAACTTGATATACTATTTTTCAGAATTTGACTCAACCATGCTACAGTTTATTGCACTGGGCAATAAATTATTACATTATTTTTTCTACAGTATGTGACCATTGCATGTCCTCAGTCCTGAGGGCTATGAGTACACCTGGTTAGGAAACGCTGTTTTACGCAGAACACTCAAATAGTGGTTCAGTGAATAATGTTGTTTTTAGATTTCAGTATCAGGCAAACTACATCCATGTATTATAAGCAACTTTTAGAGTGTGAAAATAAAATCGTCTCTATAAAGGATCGGTATTGCCTAGTCCTCAAGGCTTTACTACTGGTATCGGATGTGACCGTGATCAAGCCATCCCAAGCTAGTGTCTACTAAGTAATTTTATAAATGAAATTAAATAATGTGCATCTCGTAGATACAGTGGATGTATAGTTGCGTGCCCTTTACTGTCATTTTTGTTTTAAAATATTATTTAACAGAACTTGAGAACTTAACATGGTTTCATAATAAAAAGTTGTGGTTTCACTTAAAAGCTTGCCAAAGTTTATGAATGTAATTTCTTTCTTTTCACTGTCATATTTCCAATTTTTCCCTCTTCTTTTTTTTTTTCTCTGCAGAATCCTTATCAAGGCACTGTCATTCTAGCTACAGTCAAGGGTGATGTCCATGACATTGGCAAGAACATTGTAGGAGTGGTCCTGGGTTGCAATAATTTTAGGTAAAGGGGGATATGACAATTAAAATTATTTAAAATAATTTGCTTAACTATGACAGGGTTGAATGTGTCTCATCCCATATTATTGTTATTAAGACCCTAGCAGCGAACCTAGCACTGAAATGTCTGTATTGTTTTTGTAGATTCTTCCTTTTATTATTAATTTCTGCGCAATGAATCACATTTTTAAGGGTCTAAATATGCACTAAACTCACCAAATTTTGCACACTCATCCAGCCTGGTGAAATGCATTTATAAGTTTTGGACTTTGAAGTCGTCATGCACGATTACGCTTCTGTGGAAATCTAAATACAAAGGACAATACTTGTTTTCTTTTGCTTTTTCACTCAGCTATCAATTGTTGATTTTGAGTGTTTTTTTTCAATTCCTCATTTATAAAACTGAAAGTTGAAAACACAAAGGGATCATTGCATTGGCACAACACCTGTTCCAGGGGCGGTACAGGGCAAGACTCAATGACATAACCATTTGAGGAACCATTTGCTTTCTCACATTGGGTGGAGATGGTGCAGAGAGAGCGGTAATGAACAGAAATACTCAGAGAAGAGTGATTGTAGGGGAAAACATTTGGTGATTAATTAACATTTTGTCAAGATTAAAAGTTAGGGTTTTTTTTGTTTGTTTTTTGTAGCATTTTACATGCCTTTTAACAGATGAGAAATCGTCTAAGTCTGCCACATCCAGTCAGTTCTCTTGTCTGTCATCCTGTATTCCATTCAGTCAGCCTAACCTGCACCAGAAGCAACCAATTACTCTCATTGAATATAAGCCTGCCTACCCTGCTCTCCAGTGACAAATTGTCTTCTCTATGCCAAGTTTTCCCGCACACCTTCTCGGACTGAGTATACGGTTGAAGACCCAGCTTTCCCCTTATAACCCGAATTCCTGCTTGCCAGTATGAAGATTCTGCTTGTGCCAAATTGGATTGTTTACTTTAGACCAGTGCAGGGAAAACTACGGCCTGCGACCCAGATCCGGTCCGTTGTTCTTTTAATCCGGCCCGCCTAAAATGGTACAGAATGAAAGTTTCATGTGAAAGATTGCATTCATTTAATTATGACTTGTAATGACAGTTTTTTTCAACATCAGGTGGCACAACTTGAATGAGAGAAAGTGTGAGAGCTTTTTTGAATTATCGCTCTTCTACTGATCAGATCAGAATCCATCTGCAGCAATGTCACAGAAGAGTCAGCAGTGAGTGCCTGGTCTTGTGATTGTAGACAACAGAAAAGACAACGGGAGGCTTCTCACCTGTGGGCACATCACATAACTGCAATCGTTGATTGACACATCAGAACCACTACTGACCGGGCATCAATGCAAGGAATTGCCCCTGAGACCAAGCAGCTTGGTGGTTCCGCATTGAGGCCAGTGATTGCCCAACTCTGTTTCTATTGCGGGATAGGGGGACATTTGATTTCAAATTGCCCAGCAAAAGCCAAGGCCTACCCACATATGATGGGGTACAACAATTGAGCTAGTTGATCAGCTGGGTCTTAAAAGTGCACCCTTACCTAAAAAGTCTCTTTCCTTGCCCTGCCCGAACCTTGAATGGGTAATTTACTTACAATTATTTAGCTCAAGGAATGATCATTCAGAGCAAAACACTAACTTAAAATTGTCTAAATACTCTGATTTCATCCTCTCAACAATAAGTTTCTCATGACTTCATGAAAGCACAATTTCTTTTTAATCACAAAACAATAGCAAACAACAATAACAGTAAACTGCAAAAAAAAAAAAAAATTGTAAACACTAATACAAAAAAATCTGAATATTTGATTTAATCGATGGAATAATCGATAGTCTACTCCAGGGATATCAAACCCTGACCTCAAAGGCCGCTAACCTATATGTTGTCTAGCTTTCTTTCTCCGACACACCTGATTCAAATGATCAGCTCATCAGAAAGCTCAGCAAAAGCCTGATAGCAATCCTGGTGTGTCGGGGAAAGAAATCTGGAAAACATGCAGGAGAGCGGCCCTCAAGGACCGACTTTGGACGCCCCTGGTCTATTCTTAAAAAAAAAAAAAAAAAATCCTAGATTAAAGGACATTACCTAATCTTACCATGCAAAGTGTAATGTTCTATTATGGGTTAATGTTGGCTTTTCTTTTTTTTTGTTTTGTTAGTTTTGTTCAAGTTGTGGGTTTGTCAGTTGCTCCTATTTGTTTTCCCTCGCGTCTGTCCTCCTTAGCATGATTTGTTTCCACCTGTCTGTGTACTTGCCCTCCTCGTGTCATCCAATCAGATTCCTCTGCCTTTTGTTCCTCTCCAGCTGTTTCGTGTTTCGTTGTTAAGTGCAAAGTCTATTTAAGTCCCCAGTTTGCGTTCAGTTAGTTGTCGGGTCATTGTCAATGTCTAGGTCTCATGTAGTCGCGTGTTTTATTCCCAAGAAATTCTTTGCCTCAAGAAATTCTTTGCTGTCTTGTGAGTTTGTTTTCTGTTTCAAGTTTTTTTTTGTTACTTTGAATCCTGAGTTGCTCATGTTAGGCCTAGCCCCTAAGTGTAAATAAATCCTTCTTCTCTGGCTTCCCTGCATTTTTGGGTCCACCTTCCCACACCTCCCACCAACATGCACCGAGATCATGACACAAAGAATCGTGATAGAATATTTGGTTGTTAGTCTTTGAGCAGGCAACAAATTCCTACATATATACAGGTGTTTGGGTTCAAACAAACTCATCTGTATTTTATTATTGTGCATGCTTTTTTTTTTCAGGGTGGTTGACTTAGGTGTGATGGTTCCCTGTGATAAAATTCTAAGAGAGGCTATCCAACAAAAAGCAGGTATTCATGAACAAATGTATACGTTTCACCATATGTTCCGAATTCATCCTATCTTTTTTTTGAGATCTATCTCTGTCCCAAAAAATAAATAGTATAGATTTGCTCTTTATTCATTTTCATTTATTAATTTTCAGTTTGTTTGTTTTAAGGTGTCCTTTTCAGCATCCTTATTTTGTATGATAGTTCACTAGGGCTTTTTGTGCTGGAACAATTTACAAATTTGATGCACTCCCTCAATTGCAGTTTGCATTTAAATTGATCATTGTGATAAGCTTTTAGATTTGATAATTGCATCAAGCATGAGAGCCATGCCATCAATTTCATTTCTGAACATTGTTGTCACAGTTAAGGCATGTCAAAAAATAATCCATCTACCATTTTGATTGTTGCAGATATTATTGGTTTGTCCGGTTTGATCACCCCATCTTTAGATGAGATGATATATGTGGCTAAAGAAATGGAGAGACTGGGAATGGCGACACCTTTGCTGATAGGAGGAGCCACAACGTCAAAGTAATACAAACACTCAGTCTGATTTGTCCAGTTTCTCTTTTATTGGCCTAATTGGTATTAGCATGCTTCTGGTTTAATAGAACTCACACCGCAGTGAAGATTGCCCCGTGTTACACCTCTCCTGTTATCCATGTTTTGGATGCCTCTCGAAGTGTGGTAGTGGTAAGTATGTCAACTGAAACACAACCTTAGAGTAGCTGACAGACCCTTGCTAGTATGCAAGAACTACAAAGTACTACTGTTCTGTTGTACAAATCCTTAGCCAGTCCATAATTTTCAGTTGGGGGATTTCAGATACTGCACATAAAGTGCCTGTTAATATAGGTGATGTAATACAGTACACATCTGCGGATCAGGTCCACATAATTAGATTCTTCAAATTTTTGTGCCAGTGCTCTCAACTTTTAGATGACTGCTCAAGAGAGGACTACTTTGAAGACCTAAAAGAGGAATACGAAGAGATAAGACATGAGCATTACAACTCTTTGAAGGTATGGCAAAGCAACATTATGTCTAAAGTTGTGTACTGGTAGTATGGTACACATATGGACATGATTTGTCATATAATTGGAGTAATATTACATTGCACGGATAACATTTTGATACGGCGTTACTAGTGTCCCCTTTTTAATAAATTAATTATTTTCCAGGATTGTCGTTATCTGTCTTTGGCCCAGGCTAGAGAAAAAGCTCTAAATATTGACTGGGTATCGGCATCTAAGCCAGGTAAGTTTTCTTTGAATATTTTTGTATTTTTATCTGTTTGTACCCATTCTACACATTCAATGGGAAAGACATAATGGCTGCATACATTGTCTCAGGGTTTGTACAATGGTGCCTTGAGATAAGACTTCAATTTGTTCAGTGATTATGCCCATAATCCAAGGCAATCTTCTCATATTTTCCCAAGAAAGTGACTGGAAATGCCATTAATCTGTTTTCACATTAATCAGTTCTCAGTAGTTCTGACCCTATTCGATACATAAAAAAAAGAAAAAATAAATAAACTCATCTTTATTTACATAGCACTTTAAGACAAACACCGCTACACACAAAGTGCTATAACATAGAGCAAAAATAATCACGACAGAGTAAAAACAATGAATTAGTACCATAAACTCAATACGCACCACTAAACACTAAGACAGTACCGAGTTTTCATGCCAGTCAGAAGTCAAAGAATAGATATGTGATGTGTTTTCACAAAACCATGTATACTATATGTCATTGTCATGAGTTCTGAGTTATTGAGAAAATCGCACATTTTTTACACACTCATTTTGGGATTTCTACAAAAACAATCCTCCTAAAGTCTTAACTTTCATTTCGTAGCAGCCAACACATTTATATGTAATCAAAATGTATGTGCATTGCTTCTAAGGTCTTTTTATTCAAGGAGCTAGTTATAGAGTGTCTCGGTCAAGCTGTCAAAAAATAGGGCAGATTTGACAAATGAGTCAAATCGATTCACATTTACTACAATATAAACAATTTAAAACACACTAAATACAAAAATCCTGTCGGCGTCTGTACTACGCGCTGTTTTGACACCGGTGCTTTACAGTGACAGAGAATTTACCTCTGATTTCATTGGTCTAAGTAAACAGGGTCCTGAGCGAACTGCGCAAACCATAACTGATGAACTTTTCGAAGACGCAAGTTTGACTAATGCGACGTCGCTGTGTGTACACAGACAATGCAATTAATGTGGGAGTGACAATGAGAATTACATTGAAGAAGACTTATTAATGACAGAGAGGGCGAGTACCAAACACTACATCCTGGTACTCATGTAACTCACGTTAAAACAAAACAAACAAAAAAAAAAATATATATATATATATATATATATATATATATATATATATATATATACACACACACAAGATCAAGTCTTTAGACAGCCATCTTTGTGACCCCGTGCGCCGGCCAATAGCAGACCAGCATCCAATGACCTCATGACGCCGACCAATAGTAGACCAGTATCTTAGGGAGTCGTGACGCTGACCAATAGCAGACCAGCATTGTCGTTACGTAAGCGGTGATGCATGGATGGACCAGTTATATGGTTTACAGCTTTATCAAAAACAGGGAAAAATAACCAATTTCATCAAAGTGCTTGAAACACAAAATAAAACTAAAAAAAAAAAAAAAAAAAAAAATTCTTATTTCATTTCAATTAAATTTCACATGTAATAAACAAAGCTTTTTCCCTAGGGATATCTGCAGCCCGCCCCACTATTTGAGAAGCACTGGCTTAATCCAACAAAATAAAACACACATAGTCACCAGTGTCATTTGCCATGAGAATATTTTTGTTTGCTCTCCTGCGCATCCTCTTAAAATTTGGCTGGAAAAACGGCTACTTCAAAAGTAACTCGTATTTAGGTTAAAAATTATTTTTATTTGTCTTTCAGTGAGCCCTCAGTTCTTTGGGACGCGTGTGTTTGATCACTACGACCTGACCAAACTGGTTGATTTTATTGATTGGAAGCCTTTCTTTGATGTCTGGCAACTCAGGGGGAAATATCCCAATCGAGGTTACCCTAAGATCTTCAATGACAAGACAGTTGGTAAGTATTCATATTTTGTTAGCTCATCTATGGTAAACACCTTTTTTTCTGTTATACCATAATGTCTTTCAGATCAATCTTTCTTGAATTGTCCAAAAAAAAAAAACCTCTAACTTAACATTTATAGGACGCATACTTTCGTCCTTTGTGAAAAAAAGTGGACAATCCAAATCATGTCTGCACTAACGGGGGTTCTTTGACTGGACCTTTCACGATAGTCTTTGCATCTGCAAAGCTGTGAAGAGTAACGGTGTTACAGTTTGTGTTTCATTTAAACCCGTTTGAAATATTACAATAAACATTTGTAATGGTAGTGATAATTTAGCGATGCAGACAGTTCGTTTGAGACCAACAGCAGCTTTAGTAGACACCAAGAGAACAGTGATCACCTCATTTCCCCCAAACATTTCTAGCTTCTCTCGCCTCACTTTTCTGTCATTCTCCTTCATCTTCTTGGCTCTGTATGACAAATGTCATTGATATTTTGTACTTGTAGGATTGGAAGCACGCAAAGTTTTTGATGATGCCCAGCGGCTGCTCAACCAAATCATTAATAACTCAAGTCTGACTGGGCGAGGACTGGTAGGGTTCTGGCGGGCCCAGAGTAATGGCGATGACATCAACGTGTACAATAATGATGATGCAGTACACAGAGATTCCAAGCCAGTCGCAGTATTGCACGGTTTACGGCAACAGGTAAGCGAAAACAATAATATTGTCTTTTTGTCAAAGCCATTAGGTCAGTGATTCTTAACCTCGTTGGAGGTACCGAACCCCACGAGTTTCATATGCGCATTCACCGAACCCTTCTTTAGTGAAAAATAAAATATGACTTTTTTCAAATTCAAGACGTAGGTATATGTTTTGGTGCACAAAATGAAACGTGCATGAACATCGCCTGGTTTAAAGAACAAAACCAGCACAGCGAAAGAACTCACAACAAATTACCTACCTGCAAATCAGTGGGACTTCTGCTGTTGCTTTTGAGAGACCAGTTCAGATATGAGTGGCTTCAACACGTTAATGGGTACAAATCCAAGAGCAGGCAGAGTGGCCTTTTCATCAAATCTGGCGCTCTTCACCTTGAAATCAGCAAGTGTTGTGTTCTTGTATTCCCCATCTCCGTGTTTCTCTAAGAAGTGTTCCTTTACTTTTGCCGGTGCGAGGCTAGAGTTGCTCAGCTTAGCATTGGAAATCATGGAGATACGCTGACTCCCATCATGTGAATCCATGTTGTATTATATTTGTCCGACCACTTCTTTTTGTTACTCGACATGGTTAGTATGGATTAAAATATTAAGAAAGACTACTGAGCGCACTAAATTCCCCGCAGCACTGATAGGCCGAGCAACGTAACGTGATCTATAGTTAGTGATTATCAAGCAGGACACGTCATCACAAATAGACTCGATGAGTCTAGTAGTGTGTCTTGACCTCCACAACGGATCCTCCGCCAAACCTCTGAGACCGGCTCGCCGTACCCCTGGAGTTCGATCGAACCCCGGCGAAGAACCACTGCATTAGGTCGAGAATTGTTTTATGAAGTATGGCAAACCATTGTATTTCTCTGCTTCAGGTTGTAAAGGAGCATGCACGGTCAGAACCCTACCTGTGCTTGGCTGACTTTGTGGCACCCATAGACAGCGGCTTGGCTGACTACATTGGAGTATTTGCTGTGGGAGTGTTTGGTGCTGAAGAACTGAGTCAGCAGTTCCAGGCTGAAGGAGATGACTACAGCAGTATTATGGTCAAAGCTTTGGCTGACCGACTGGCAGAGGTGCAAGACACAGAGTGTTTTGCAAAATACCGCAATGTTTGCTAATTACTCATTTTGTTTTTTTATGTCATGCCTTTCTAGGTTCAATTCGAAAATTTGGGTAATACATTTTAACTAACTCGACTTTAATTGTAGGGTTGAGATAAGTGAAATGCTTGCTCGCAGTCAATGTGATAACTTCAGTTGTAAACCCGGCCCTTGCGGCCGCTACCCTGCATGTTTTGGAGGTTTCTGTTGTCCCAACACACCTGATTGAAATGATCACCTATCAGCAAGTTCAGCCGAAGCCGGATAACTTTATTTATCATTTGAATCAGCTGCATTGGACGACGGAAACATCAAAAACATGCAGGATAGCGGTCCTCCTGGACCGGGTTCGGACATGCCTGTGTTAGGCTCATTCATTCAAACTTGAATAGTGTTCAGTTTCAGATTGATTAATAAAAATGACTGAAATACTGGCATTGATACACAGATTAAGTTGTTAACAATAAATAGACATTTTTGGCAAAATTGACCAAAGCTGAATAATTCACTGTGCTGAATGCCACCCTGTATGAGAATCCTTGGTTTACCTTAAGCTGTTTTGTCAATCTTTTAAAATTTATTGTTGACTGCATTAATATTACCTAATAATTATACAACAGTACCAAACATTCAAATGTCGGGTGTTATTAAATGAGAGCATTCTTTGTAAAGTTTTTGCCCTGGACGACACATTGTACAAAGTAATGTACAGAAAGTGCAACTAAGTGGAACGTGAACCCTGTCTTTATTTTTTCCCAGGCATTTGCAGAAGAGCTACATGTTCGTGTGCGCAAGGAATTGTGGGCCTACTGTTGCGATGAATCCCTGCAGGCTTCAGACCTCCATCGGGTTCGTTACCAGGGTATCAGACCTGCGGCAGGCTACCCAAGCCAGCCGGATCACACTGAGAAGATTGTCATGTGGAATCTTGCTGGTATAGAGGAGAGCATTGGTAATATCATTAAATGTTCCATATTCAACCCAAGCCTTTCCTTTACAATTATATGCTTGATGTGCCACTGCTAGTCTAACCGCAACAGTCTGATTAATAGTTTTTTGGTGTTTTTTTTTTTTTTTTTGCATGAATTGTAGTGTCAAGGGGGAAGAGAGTTTAACATGTCCACCTCGCAGTTCTGTAGTCCCAGGTTCACTTCCTGTGTGGAGTTTGCATGTTGTTCCTGTGCCTGCATGGATTTACTGCAGCTACTCTGGTTTCCTCCCACAATCAAAAACATATTTATTATTGACGTATTACTGGAAAGAAAACATTAGATTGACTTCCCCTTTAACCATTGATGAATACCCGGTTTGCTCCTCAAAAACCCCATCTGGGGAGAAACCTTCATAAGGGACCGTTGGTGGGAGGCTCCACAGGTTGCCAAAAACCCCCACATTGTGCCATATTAAGCAGAAAATGTCCAGGGTGAAGATGCCATGAGGTTGTGGGAGGGTGCTTGAGCAGTATATATTAAGGCAATTGAAAACATATTGTCTTTTTCAAATTATTATGCTCAACTGGTTTTACAAAAACAGATGAAAATAGTCATTTGTGTAATTTATGGAATTAGGAGGTTGCATTTATTGACATCAAAAGCTATTTGAATAAGCACAATTTAAAAAGTCATGTTTGCATTTTAACATTTAGCCTCCTTTCTGAAATGTGAACATGTCTCGAAAAGCTACTGCTACATTAATTTGGAACAGTACATTTTAGCAAAAGCTTCATTTATATGTCTTGACAAAATGTTTAAAAAACATTAACAATTGATTACTTAAACATTATGCCGTGTCATTCGCATAAATCATAAGAGTGAAAACCATAATTTGCAATAATAATCTGGACTGTGGTGTACATCTGCGATTTTATGACTTGTGATTTAAAATTAGAATACAAATATAAATAACACTCGTGGCTGAATGTTGGCCATTCTTGAAAATGAGCTGCCGAACCGTTTATTGGCTTCTCTGTGTGCAGCGCCCAGCCTTAGATAAAAGTCTTGAAATGCTTTTGCCATAGAGAATGTTGTGTGCAGAACTCCTGTCGTTTTTTTTTTTTCTTTTTCTTGGCCCATTACAGCCCACAAAACACATTCTCTGTTTAAAAACATGCAACTTTTTGTGTTTAGGTATTGGCTTGACGGAGTCACTGGCAATGACGCCCGCTGCTTCAGTCTCTGGACTTTATTTCTCTAATCCGCAGGCGTCATACTTTGCTGTTGGAAAGATCACCAAAGAGCAGGCAGGTTTTGTAAAGCGACTCGATCTTGCACTCTCGTACCTTTGCTCAAAAAAAGTAAAAAGCATACTTATACTAAAAAGTATACTTACAGTATATTGTCACACGCTGTCACACACTTATGCGTTCATTTTATCATGAAAATTTCCCGTTATTTAAGCAGAACATATTTAATTTTGCGTTCAGTGTTTGAGTTATGCATGGACTAATATTCGATTCTGCCGTAAGCAAAAAATATGATATCACAGGATCACGCTATTAAATTTACAGCTGTTTTTTAAACAAAATATTTAATATTTGGTAAATTAGGAAGTATGTGCCATGTTTAGTACAAGAGAATGAAATAATGAATAAATATGTTATGATTCTTCTTGTTTTTAAATTGTTCATAGCAAGTCACAGTGCCCTGTCACTGTAATCTCTTTTTAAGAATGACCCATTTCCTTATCCTCCATGCATGCCAAGAAAAAGTGTTTGCCATCTACTTGTTTTCATGGGTGTCTTGTTGAGTCAGCTTTGCAAGCACTATCCATCCATTCAGCCATCCACTGTCTAGAGACACTTATAGTGATACCGTATTACTAGTCCTTTTTCTGTCAAACTGCAACGTTTCCACACATGTCCACTACGAGGTGCTCTATCTTTAACAAATCTATAGGCAGTATACCTTTTTTTTTTTTTCAAAAACATGAAATGTTATCATTTGGAAGATAAAATTGTACTGAAAGCAAGCTTGTTTGACTAGCATGAGCATAAATGTGTTTTTGATGAGAAAACACTGAGCACTTGTTTTTGCCTTTTCAATTCATATTTTGACTGCCATTTTGTAAGATCCAAAAAGGCACGGAGGGCGTGCTAAGTCTCATGAATTCATTTTGATTGGTTAAATTTCCTCCAATTATCTCCCAGATGGGACAAGATCATAACAATTATTTGTATTGGTTTGGACATGTAAACGTGTCACGTTCTCCAGCATTTTTGTTTAGGTCTGAAGGAGTTAAGGCTAAGACCTCCTTATTTTCCATGTATGCTAAGAAAGTACAAAAATGCATTTGCCATTTCAATATTTTCACAAAAAGCAACTTGTTAGCCAACTCTACAAGCAGCCCATCATTCTGCCCCATTTAAACGCCACTTGCTTTAGACTACAAAAAGAAAAGGAAAGCAGGCTCATTCATTTGATAATAGACAGTATTAGTGGGTATTGAAACCTTGACTTTGTAACATCACAATGTACCGTCAAAACAATTTTCAGCCCATGCCTAGTTTAAGTTCTTGTCAAAAAAGTCACAAGCTATGGGTCATGACCGATAGAACAAGATTCCGGATACAAGAGGCCAAAAGAAGTTTCCTCCGCAGGACGTCTGGGCTCTCAACCTAGAAATATAGGTTGACAAGCTCTGTCATTGGGGAGGGGCTCACAGTTGAGCTGTGGCTCTTCCACGTTGAGAGGAGCCAGTTGAGGTGGTTCGGGCGTCTTGTTAGGATGCTTCCTAGACGCCGGATGGCTTCGTGGTGTGTGGCTCCAATGGTGGGGGAGGATGCCAGTCAGACCCGGTAGACCCAAACGTAAGGGATGCCGTCAAGCTGAAGAAGTCTTATTGGGTTTTTGGTCCCGTGAGACTCCGGACGCAGCTGACAGGTACCCACTGGCCTAGCGGAGTGCGGCTTCGGTGGACGCTGAGGCAAAAACCCAGGTGTGAGAGGAATTCGATGGGGCCATGGGAAACGACTTGCGTGCGGCTTTGAGGAAACTCTGGGCCACCATTCGGCATCTCGGGAGGGGGAAGCAGTGCACCATTAACTCTGTGTACAGTGGAGATTGGGCCTTGTACAGAAAAAAAATATATTTGCATACTAATCTTTTTACATGACTATTAGTATAGTCATATTGTGCAAAATCGGAAATGGGTAACCTGTGTCATCACTACCTGTATCTGTCCACTGACATCTTTGTTTTCTTTGTTTCTTTTATCAGGTGGAGGATTATTCAAAAAGGAAAAATATGGATGTAGAGAAGGTTGAAAAGTGGCTAGCTCCCATCCTTGGTTATGACAGATGATGTTTAGAACCGGACCACACCGGCAGTGCAAATGACGGGGAACTGAATTAATGGTTTGCGTGTACCATATGTGCACAGTCATTGTCAATCCCGATGAAAGTCATGCACCATAAAAAAATGTTTGACAGTATTTCTCAAGATGGAACATAGCAGTAAACTGATGCAATGTGAATAAAATGTGTGTTTTGCAGACATGATCTCTTTAAATGTCAATATGTTCACACAGCAGACATGTTGACCCAATTCAGATTTTTTTTCCCCTGATGTGAAATGTATCTGATATTTTAATGGCAGTGTGAATGACACATCAGAGTTTTTTTCAAATGCAACCCAGGCCATGGGTATGTGGTCCTGAAAACAATCCATACCCTATCTTTTGTCGTGAAACTTCAGCTTCAACGGCCAGGTCACATTCGTCCCACCCCCAAAGATCCATCACAATTCTGCGCTCAAAAAGGCAGAAACAGGTTGGAAAAAATAGCAGACGAGAGATAAAGACATCTCAATTGAGGAAGAGTGATGTATTTCCCCTCCTACACTCCATTTGCACACCCACGATCTCCACAGACGTTGCTGACACTGCTCCACAGCATGCCATTGCCAAAAACCTCTCCTTTCTCCTCAATTTCTTCCTTACATTTAAAAATTACAAAATATTCTGTCTCCAGTTTGACAGTCATTTGAACATAACCAGCTACTCCAGTCGGACATCTATTTTGTTTTTTGTAAAACTCTAACGTTAAGCATGCCCACTGTGTGTCTTGTCACACTGTCTTCAATGTGCATGCGGGACATTTTGGGGTCATTTTTGAAAAATCGGAATTAAGCACGTGTTACCACTTAATTTCAATCGATTGATGGATGAACCTGTGGTTTTAGCTTTATATTGGAGTGATACAGTTCATTAAGAAAATGTATCTAATATTTTGTTGTTTGGCATCTCAAACACCCCCATTTTTATATGCCCTGTGTTTAAAAGGTTGTAAAATCAAGCTTTAGAGCGGAGCTGCAACATACAAATAAACAAAACGCAATGATTTACAGTCGCTTTTCAGTAGCAGTCAAAAACAAATTCAGATGGTCACAGACACACATTAAGAGGACATACAGTATCTCAATTGGGTACTGTTAAATCATTAAAAAAAAAAAAAAACAGGACTGAAATTGCTGAGCAGGTGAGGAGACTCCATCTATGGGGCCCATCTGCACCAGGAGCCAAACCCAGCTGTCAGCTGCAAGGAACTTTTCAAGACAGATTGGGAACAAAATGTTTTTTTTTTTTTTTTTTTTTAAGGACAACTTGCAAGTTCTGTGTTTTACCTAGAAACTTGAAGTCAAATCAGCATTTCAAGGGCCTTATTAAAACATATGTGGCGGGCTGGATCTGGCCCCCGGGCCTTGAGTTTGACACCTGTGCTGTCATTTAATATTTCGGGTGTGGTCCATGTAGCCAGGTACCAGTTGGTACCATCCAACTAGTACTGACTAAGGGCGCACTAGTTGAGAAAATTAAAGGCTGATATCAAGAATATGGAATAAAGGCTCAAAATGCTTGGTCGAGCCCTCACCCTTTGGGTGGCCATGTCCATGACGCATTAGGAAGCTGCTAAGTCATTATTTCCTTAAGGACTGCACGATTAATTTATTCATGTTTTTGTCAAAATACCACAGTCATTGCTCGAAATTTATTGGATTAAAACCATGTTTTAATGTGTCTTATAACAAGATTAAACCATATATTTTGTAATTGGATATTTAGACAATAAAAAAGCTAAAAAAAAATCGAGATTTGTGAAAAGTTCAACGTATTCATGCATAGTTATTTATTGTCGCTACCTTTGTATTTTCTTTTGTTGTATTCATATATTATATTCATTGTTTCTGTATTGTTATTTGATATGTTTTACTTTTGTTTGTTCAAAGTTGTTCATACATTTCGTACTTGGACCGCACGGGACACTTCGGTTTTGTCACTCAGAATCGCCGACAGGGGGCGACAAACAATTTGCTCCTGTACATGTGCAGCTCCTCCCACCTTGTGCGCGCACACCAATGAGGCGAGTCACATCTCCGCTCTGTGACCGTTCAGAGGCTTGAGGTCGCCCGCACACCCACATCCAAACTTCCCACGAGCTGCGGCAAACCTGGGCTTCCCCGACCGAGAAGCAAGCCATGGCTGATGGAGAAGGCGAGGATGAAATTCAGTTTTTGCGAACTGTAAGTCGTTTGATTGCGGCTGGGAATCGATGTGTTTGTGTGACGTGACACTTGCATGGTGGGCGTGTGCGTGCGTTCGGGAAGGGCACGCATTTTACCGCATTGGGGATGTCGGCTCCTCCGACACAAGTCGTGTGTCAGACGGTGCGGCTCATGCGCACGGAGGATGCGTGACAGATGTGGGAACGACGGGGGAGCGTGCATCATGAGGGGGACGTGAAGAGGATTTGATGCGCTAGTGCGAGGGCTCGATTGTAGGGAGCGCAGTGCGGTATTAGACAAGTCAGTCAACATAGAAGCCGGTTGTTGCAGCCCGTCATTGCTTTCTCAACAATTCATTTTCATCTGTGATGTATGCTTATAGTCGTTATAAAGTTACACTGAGATGCAAATTTATAATAATAAAAGCGGAGAGACTATTGTTTTGTGTTAAAAAAAAATACAGGGCAAAATGTCTTTAAGTATGTACTGTACTTACAAATCAATACAGAAAACCAAAATTAAAATTATTCTTATATGATATACATTATAAAAATAAACTAACAAGGCATTAGGAATTATTTATTATGCCTACTATTATCATACTGTAGTGCAGAACTATTCTCTTGAATTCTTTGTGCTTCAGCGACTCTGCGCAAAGAAATTGTACATGTACAGACTTTGATGGGGATATTTGCCTTGCTGTGGATATTTGTGTTTCATTGTATTCATCTGTTTATTTTCAGTATATCTTTTTTTTACGACAAAATATGTATTTTTAGAACAAAAGGGAAAAAGATTATAGAAAATGTCCACTTATTTAATGCAATTTAACACTTGTATTTTTTCAGTTCCAATTTTTGGACTTTGCAACTTTTTTTTGTGTTTCATCGAAGATAAAACTTTGAAAAAAACACAACAAAACAAAACAATACAGAGCTGAAATTTCTGCTGGAATGTCAAAAGAGGCCCAAATTCAAAAGGCTGCCAAGATCTAGTCTCTAACTGTTTCAGATTTGCGCTCAGAAAATGATACCCTGGAACTTGATTCAAATCAATTTTGTTCTATTGACGCTCATTATAAAATTTTCCAAATACTGTAAACCTTTTGTTTTATCGTGCATTTCTCATGACTACTTAATGAATCCTTTCAATGGGCCCTCGACTGTCGGTCAAAAATGAATGTGATGTGTTGAAACGTTTAACACGACTAATCCACTAGGTAGCGCCAGAGTCTAGTTAGTGAATTTTCTTTACAAATGCTCGCTGCGTAGCGGGAGTATTGTTCAATATACACAATATGGATTGAAAGAGGAGTATGTATGCACTGCAAAGTAGAACTCCTTTACAACAAATATATTTGCAACTGGAAATTTTTCACAACAGGGGAATTTTCACGATTGCAAATCTATGTCTCGAACATAAACAAAAAAAAAAAGTGTTGTGCAATCTACAATCAGACTGAAGTTAAAAATAAAAACAATCAACATTTAAACAAAAAAAAGGAAAACGAAAAAGGAAAGGAATTGCCAAATCGACAATAAGCATTCATACAATAAGCTCCACCCATCTTTCATCTTTATTACATTTATCCTGTCTTCCAAGCGTTAGCTTGGTTTAAACTCCGCGCGGCTGCACGCATCAAAATGACGTTATTTCGGCAACCACACCCCTTTGTGCGGAGCAGATTTTCCGCAAGGCATATCTTCTGTAATTTTTTTTTATTTTTATTTTTTTCGAACGGACAATATGACGGACAAACAATTACTCCTGGAAGTTTCCCAGTAAAAACACCTTTAAGATTAGTCTGAAAAGGGAATAGCATGATCTAAATACCATAAACAACTCCCGGCGAGCACCACATTGGGGAGAGATGAGGAATCTGTTTTAGAGCGTTTGAATCAACGAGGATTCTCAACCTCTGATATAGAGTAGTATTGTGTGCCGTAGAGTCAATTTACTGCCACCTCTGTTGGGATGGCTATATTGAGTATGGGAGAATATCATCTAAATGCGGGGGAAATCCGCCTCGAGTATGAACTGCTGCAAAACGAGTGCCAGCGCATCAAGTATAAACCAAGGTAGACGTTTCCTGCAGGCTTGTTTTCGCATTGTGAATTTCAGTGCAACGCAAATGCAAAAAAAACAAAACAAAAAAAACCCATTTCGTATTATGCAACAGGGGGATTTTTCCCTGTTTGAAGAAGTAAGAAAGAGGGAAAGGCTTCGTTGCATGTTTTTTTCACACTGGGGGATTTTTTTTGCACATGCATGTTTCGTTGTAGATGAGTTTCATTGTATGTTTTTGCATTGGTGCTTGAAGGTCGTTGTTGTTTTTTTTTTTTTTTTAGCCAGTTCGTGCTATCATTTGAAATATATGCGTTTGAGTGTTGGCGCCAGTGTGTGCTTCTGCATCTCTGTTTGTTTTGCTAATGCAAAGATCTGCGTCCGTGTTAGTTTTGCATGTGCAAAAGAGGGTATCCTGTGAGTCTTGATTCAGGCTGAAATGTTGGAAGTTGGGACTGCAAGTCTTGAAAGCAGGCCTTAATGTCTGCAAAAATGTTGCTTCAGAGCGTGTCTGCTCTTTGCTCTCTGCTCACTTTAGCATTTTTCGAAGATGACAATACAAATCGTGTGCATGACTGTGACATATGTGACAAAGTGTAAGCATGTCCTTTTCACCGTGTTCTTTCAGGCAGGCTTCTCGTGCACTCATTGGAAGTAGAAAAGTGCTCGCTCTGCCAGCAACTCGTAGCTTTGTTGATAGATTGCACAGCTCGTATAACATATGAATTTATTTGTGCCAAGGTAACAGAGCTGCACATAACTAAATAAAAACCTAAACAAGGTTCCATTCTCATGCAGTGTGTGGCATTAGTTCATCATCCGGCTTGTCATTCACCTTTTTGGTTAGTGTCACTTGTTAGAAAGCAGAGTGAGTGCAAATTCCCCCCTCCTGTCTCACGTCATCAGTCCAATACGAATAAGCTACCCTGTCAGCTGTTTCTCGGTATGAACACTAACTCGTGGGCAGCCGACTCGGAACGTCGGACCCAAAACCCCCACAACCAGGAACTCAGAGTTCCTGGACTGCTTTGTGTGAAAGGGGCTCCTGTGACCATACTTCTCTATGATGATACTTTAAGTTTAACTTCCGTTACAGTAATGAATTATGTTTAATTGCACTGATGAAATGAGAGAAATACGATAAAGAAATCAGACATTTTTTTGTCATTTTTGTTTCGAGGATTCAAGAAAACAATAACAAAAATGGATGGGCATCATTCTACCTAAGCAACAAAACACTATCTTATTCCTATGTAATGCCACATACACAAATACATACTGACAAATATCGGAAAACCTTCTATAAAAAACAGCCAATTTGTTACTGAATATGTGCCAATGACAGGATTGTGTTCAATCTGTTTATTGCAGGGGTGTCAAACTCGTTTTTTTTTTTAGTGAGCCACATTGGAGTTATATGATTGTGAAGTCAAATCAATTTTAAGTGTGTTTGTCAGACACTTGCTTAGTTTTGAAACCAGAGAACTATTCTTGTAAAAACTTCAAAAGAGAGATTGGCAACAAAAAATGAGTTGCCTTGAGTTGGACACCTGTGGTTTATTGTGACTTCTATTTTCGGACATCAGTGGACAGCTCCGCAACATCGGGCTTGTAAGATGTTTTTGTTATTTGACAACTCACCGGAAATCAAACATGCAAGCAAATTCCTCTACATTGCCAATGAAAGCCAATGATTAGATCCAAGAACTGTTGAGACTTCTGTTCTATATGTTTCTCTTTGGTATTCATGGCCCTGCACACACAAGCGCATTTTTTTTTTCTTTTTTTGATACAACGCCGAGCTGAAAGGAATGTGTGATGCAGGTGATGACCCAAATCTTAGACAAAAATTATGAAATTTAATATTTTGTCTACATGTTTTTGCAGCATTGGAAAACGTTAAGAATATTTGGGGACTTTTTGTAAATCATATTAAAAAAAAACATTCCCCCCAATCTTATTCCTTTTTGAAAAAGTGCCAGATAGCCTCTAGGATGGCGCTAAAGAGCCACATGCGGCTCTAAAGCTGCCCCCTGCACTAAATTGACAGTCATGTTCAAAGTAAGGTATGCGAGTAAATATGAAACAGAACAAATGTTCATGTCAAAATGTCTCATTTCAAAATTCAGTATTCTATGTCATAGACATCGTAAAGAGCCTTCTGTCCATAAATTGGACATGATTGATATGGTTGGACAACACTCTACTCCAAACACCAGAGCATATGCAAATAACACCAAATGAACTGAGGGCACACTCCAGAGTGACCATCTGTTATGTTCTGGGGTGGTATTTGTTGTGTTTTCTGTTCCTTTCATGCTCTGAGCTTGTGTTGGTACCGTAATTCCCCAAGTATAGGATGCTCAAAAAAATGAAAGCCAAAAGTATGGACGTGTCCTATGAACAGTATCTTAAAGATTAGAATTATTTTTTCAACATCATTTGAGGAAGATTGCATTCATTAGTCACATAAGCCCAGTTATGATGTACAGATGCACAGTTCTGTATTGGACATTTTCTTTACTTACGGTAATTACGGTAATGGAACACTAGACTAGTGTTGGCTGTTAATCAGTGCATTAGTCGCAGCTGATTATAAAATTGTGTTCTCTGAAATAGTTACTGCATTATTTCCTTTTTTTTAAAGTTCTTTATTTGTAACTTTTCAAATGTTTGCTGATGGGTACAATTTACACGTTCACCCATGTACATAACGTCATTGTGTGCACATTTTCTTCCCCAAATTTTCCCATCCCACAAAAAAAGGAACTGAGGAAAAAAGAATTAAAAGAAAGAAACAAAAGAAAACAAAGGAACTTGATCAATGACCAAGAACATTGTCTTATTTCAAAAGTAAATTGGGCTTTTTGATTTGCATATACCTTTTCCATTTTTCCCAACATTTTTTGAACCAATCATGTTTCTGATTTACAAGTGAAGTTAAATTTTCCACATTATAAATGTCCATTGTTTTGTTCCACCACATTGACAAAGTAGGGATATCTTGACCCAACCATGTCTTTGTTATGGGCTTTTTGTTTGCCACCAGTAGAATAACAAGTAAATATTTATCATTTTTACTCCATTGCTAAGGAAGACATCCAAAATAAAATATCAATTCCTAATGGAATTGTACATTTGAAAATATCTTGCAGTGCACCATTGGCATCTTTCCAGTTTTTCAGTGTCTGAAAAGTGAGCAGTCCGATAGTATTTGAAAATATTTTCTCGTTTCTCCTACGTTTGGGAGGGAGTCCATCTTAGTATGTCATTTGACAGGGAGTAATAAAACATCTTTCATATTTTACACTGAACATGTTTTCATGTTCAGTCTTTCATCCGAATTCTTTCCACCTCTGGGAATTTGTCGAGTTCCATATTGTTAGTTCCATATTGCTAGTTTCCATATTGTAGTTCACTCCTCTTCAGTGATGCTTATTCCTCCTTCTTTCTCTCACATTATCTTTACATGTTTAGTTGACAGAGACTTTTCCAACTTGTAGGTTTGTGATCTTTTGCAGCAGATCCTTGTTTAGCTAAGATTCTGCTTTAACATTTTTTTTCTAGATCGTATCGGTAATAATCCTGCCTCTCCATATTCATTTTGAAGTGTTTCAAAACCAATGACCTGTCATTTCCTTTCAAAGTCCAAAATTGAAACATACATCCAGTTAATTTGGTGGAAGATCTGAATCATAAGCGAAACATTTTTAACCTTGCTGTATCTTTTTTCAGATCACATTTTTTAACTTTACTCTTCCAAATAGATTGGGTACATTGAACCCAGGGTTTTTCTACAGTGTCAATATAGTATTGCATGTTTGCATTAGCCAGAACCCTTGTATTGGAAAAGGAAAGATTTTCTCCTCAATACTTTATCCACGATGTATCACACCAGTCTCTTAACTAATTGTACCAATCTATAGTAATCCTTAAGAGGTGGTAGGCCCCAGCCTCCCCTCTCTTCAACCAATTGCAATGTCATAAGGCTGACTTTTGACTTTTTATTTTTGCCATACATATCTGGATATCATCTTATCCCATTCTTTGAGTTTGATCAATCTGTCTAACGGCCCTCATATGTTGACCTAGAGTGGAGCCCGTAGCTGACCAAACAGGATAATGAGGGGCTAGGGTTAACACATATTTCAACAGTGCTCTTTGTAAAAATGTCATCTCCCTGCTCCCTTTCCCCCTCACTCACTTGCTCGCTCACTCACTCAACTGCAAGCCACTTTCAGCTGTCATAGCAGACACCATACTTCCAACAAATATATATATAACTTACGAATATAAATACAAGAAAATATGATGAAACCACAAAGATGACATTTTTTTGATAACGGTTTTGCATTGTACACTACATGCTAACATAGAAATACCGTAATTTTACCCTAAAATTAAGGAGGCGTCCTATCCACAAGTATCAGATTTTGTTTGTTATTCTGTGTGCTGTTTTTGTTCTTACTTGCTTTGCATCTTCGCTGAATCAAATCATTTTTTTTTGAGGACATCAATCTCCCTGCTCCCTTGCATTTGGGTCCATTACCCCCATATCCTCCACACACGTGATGGAATCTGATAAAACGACTTGACCATAGAAAAACCCTGCAGGAAGCTCTTGACAGCAGACAAGACAGCCAGCTGACCATCCCAGTTAACCTCGTGTAAGCCCTCTGATCTATTCCGCTGTGTTCCTTTCACTTGAGTCCTCCACTAGTCCATTCATGTCACCTTCCCCTAACCTTCTGCCTCCACATTGTCTTTTTGGATTCAGATTTTTCCGATTTGGAAGACGGTCCCCCCTTCTTAGTAAATGGTCTTTCCAACTCAGGTTCTGATGCAGATTTTGATTATCGTTGTTCTTTTCCTTTCTTCTTCAAATTTTAATACGGATTTAGATTCCCCTAGTAGCTATTGTTAAAATATAAGATTTTTGGACTGTCAGAATGATAGTTAACATAGAAGCTTACAAGAAGTAACAAACATACATTTAGACCACACATTGACAACATGTGTCTTTCGATTTTGCCAAAGACTGGTCACTTCAAAGAGGAAGAGGAGGACATGAGCAGGCAGAGAAAAACCAATTATTTGTTGAAAACTTGGATAGTTTTATTATGAAGTTCCTTGTCAACAAGTCCACCTAAATAATAGATTGTTTTGGCAGCTCATCTGTAATTGGAGGCATTTGTTTGATGAACGGCTGCTCTTGAACAGAGCATATTTCAAATTGAGGCAGTCTTGCCATCACGGAAAGGGACTTGTTGCCACGCTGCATAAAGTCTTCCTGCAATACTCCAATTTGTGGTCCCCAGCCCTCACCACAGACACAAGTTTATGTGTTTGTCGGCAGAGCACTGCATCCTGCTAAATGCTCTGCGAAATGGGCTTTGCATACCTTACTACAGTATTTGTCGCCAGTCAATACAGACATTTTGAGTGAGGTAACCACAACCGGCTGCGTGAGGCTTCCTTGCTTGGGTTGCCAAATAAGGTCTATCTTTATTCCCCTCAATATGACTCATTTGTCATGCTTTTAAATCAGGGTTTATTTTAATGAAAATTTTGAAAAAAAAAAAAAAAAGCTGTCAATCATAAACATTTTACAGACGCTAGAATAAGCTCCTTCACAAAAACATAAATCAAGTAAAAATAACAATGTTATGTTCAGTTCACGTTAGCCCAAAATTAGATTCATTTAAATTGTTCAGGTACAACACTGAAAATGGATGTCCCTGAGTTGTGTGTCAGATTTGTATTGGCCCCACCTGCATGCTTTTGTCCTTACATGAGCAATGTACTGATTTTATGTCTGTGTTTGTTTGTGTGTCCTTAGAATGATGAGGTGGTCCTTCAGTGTTTGGCCACAATTCATAACGAGCAACAGAAGCTCTGCTTGGCTGCTGAAGGCTTCGGAAACAGGCAGTGCTTCCTTGACTCGATCTCCAACTCCAAGGTACCGTTATGCTTATGCTGGGTGTGTCAACAACGCACATGAGTCAAGTTAAGAAACATTATTGTTATGTCTGGGTTGACACCCTTTCAATTGCCTTCCCAGTTATTGACTGGGCTAACAATCTAAAATTTGTGCAAACACCAGAATGACTCACTTTGAAAATGTAAATTATTGAGAAATGTCCATCGTAAATGGTACATAGAGTGCAAAAGGGTAAGAGAGTGTTTTTTTTCATGTTGTCTTTCTGCTTTGGAACACTTAAAAGTGTGTTGATGGGTCTTTTATCTTTATTGTTAATGTGTTTATCATTTATGTGATTGGAATCAGCATTCAGGTGTACAAACATTTTCAAATTTGGGCGGTAGCACCAGGTGTTTTGAAGGCTATTGGAAGTCAAGACAAATTCATTTGTACGGCCTTGAATCAATACAGTCTCAAAGGCCTTCACAGATGAAAAAGAAATTACACAATCACACAGAACATCACAAATTCACGACAGCTTTCCCTTCAACAAAGCTCCCAGAAGAGGAAGGAAAAAGTCAAAAACCGCATCTGAGGAAAATAAGAAACTTTGAGAATGGGCCGCAACTGGGAGTAGCCTCCTTCCAGGCTCAACTGGCTGCACTAGATGCCGAGTGGCAAAAAGAACACATTGTGGCACATTAAGCACTAAGTGTCCAGTGCAAAGATGACATGATGCCAGGAGATGCCATCCGGGTAAACTAATTCTCACAATCTGGCATGGTGGATTCATCCCAATATAAGCGCCTCCTTGGAGGGGGCCCATTTCAAAACTTGCACCGGTCGATCAGCCCAAGTCCGCACGGCAGCATTCAGTTCGTCCCTCACCGTCTAGCGCTCTCTCCAAACCGGGGGGAAGGGGACAGAAAGGGAAAGAATAAAGCTGCAGTCCAAACAGACTCTTTAACCAAATGCCTGAATGTAAAAATGTGTTTTTAGTCGGGATTTAAAGGTATCTACTGAGGTGGTTGTAGGTGGGCCATGAAAAGAAAAAGCCGTGATCCAGCGGACTTCTTTTAAGCCCGCGGGGTCATTGACAAGCCCGCACTTTGTGGCCAAAGTTTTTGAGACAGAAGATAAGGTGATACTAAGTCGACAAGATAAGGAGCTAAGCCATAGTAAGAAACACCTTAAAATCGCATCTCAGGTGTACTGGAATCCATATCAGGGTAGTATGATTGAGCTTTCTCATCTTTGTCAAGCTGCTTTATTTTGTACTGACTGCAGGCTTTTGATGCCAGACATGGGAAGTCCAGATAACAATATGTTACAGTAGTCAAGGCGGGATTTAACAAATGCAGGAATCAATGTCTCGACATAGTTAGAAGACAGAATACGGTAAATCTTGTCGAAATTGTGAAGGTGAAAGAATACAGTTCTTGTAGAGTCTTTAGTATGCATTTGAAAAGAGTTGTGGAATATCACGCCAAGGTTATTTGCTGACCCAATTTCGGCAATAGTACAACTATCCAGACCCAAAGTTGTATTCTTAAAAAGGTGCTGATGATGAGTAGGGTTATCAACAACATCTCTGTTTTACTGGGGTTGTGAAGCAGACAATTGGAAGACATTCATGGTTTAATCTTGGAAAGGCAGACCTCCAAGTTTAAGCAATTACACGCATTTGTTATTTCTAAAGTTATATATATATCGTATTTTTCGGACTATAGGCCGCAACTTTTTCCTCATGTTTTGAGCCCTGCGGCTCATAGTCCAGTGCGGCTTATCTGTGTTATTTTATTTGATCTATTTATTTATTTATTTATTGCTAGCTACCAGCAAGCAAATGCGTGTATCTGTTCGAGGTTTCATTTCATGGAACAATTATGAAATAGAACTGAAAAGATGTGAATCAATGGCTGTGCTCAAAATTGAATAATGTCTAAACTAAATAAGAGAATTAATTTAAATTTTGGTTAAATTTGTGAATTTGTGACATACATTTTCATACAGTACATACTGTATATATATATATATATATATATATATATATATATATATATATATATGATTTTATTTATGTATTTATGATTGTATATATGAATTATGTACAGTGTTTTTATGTTCACTAAACTAATCGATCAAACAAAGGGAGATTAAAAAAAAGATGCTATTGAAGTATTGATTTTGAGTTTGAACTGCTATTTAACTAACAGTATTCTTTTAGTGTTGAAAATATTCATCCATCCATTTTCTATAAAATATGTTGGGACTAAACATGCAGGCATGTTCAGTCTGTTAAAGAGAGGATGTTGCTGCAATTACAAAAAAGTTCAATAACAAAAAAAAATATATATAAACTTTCTTCCTTTTTCTTTTTGCAGAAATATCTCATTTTATTACCTGCAGCTTATATTCCAGTGCGGTTTATCTGTGACTAAATTCAATTTTTTGCTCATATTTTGCTACTGCGGTTTACATACCGGTGTGGCATATATTCCAGAAAATATGGTGGTGGGGAATTGTCAGCATAGCAATGAAAACTAATATTTACGTATAATATCACCAAGCCGGAGGATGTAGATACTAAACAGTAAAGAACTAAGTACTGAACCTTGCGGAACACCACACGTAACGGTATAAGATTTAGAGGTCGCGTTGCCATGGGAAACATGATGCGTCCATTTTGAAATATAAGTTCCAAACCAAGAAAGCACTTAAACCGAGACATCAACATTTGATTCGAGACATTCTACTAGTATGTGATGAGCGATGGGTCAAAAGCAGCACTGAGGTCAAGTAATAATAAAATTGATGAAGTGTTGGAATCAATGGCTTGACACTTTTATAAGGGTCGTCTCAGTCAAGTGGTTGGCCCTAAATCCTGAAAGCCCTCCAAGGGAGTTCAAACATACTGTTATCAGCCATGGAATTGCAAACCTTTGTGCTACAACATTCTCAAAAACTTCTGCAATATATAGAAAACGTGACACTGGTCTATAATTAGAGATGATCAAGATTGAGATGAGGTCGCTTAAGTAGCGTTTGAGTGACAGCGGACTTAAATGCTTCTGGTACCGTGCCAGAGGAGAGAGAGCGCCATTGATAATATTAAAAAAAGATTATCCTAAAATCAGAAACTAGTCTTTTACAAGTTTGCCTGGAAGTTTGCATCGAGCATGCAGGACGTGTATGACTTTCCAGGGATGCAAAATCAACCTGGGAGGTTATCAGGCTTTTATTAGGCTTTCACCTGACTGTTCAATCTAACATCAGCAATCACAGTACTCGAGTAGGTTTTTGGCACTATGTCCTTAATTTCGTTCTAATAAGCTGAATTCTCTAAGTAAAAAAAATACATATAATGCGGGGGACTAAAAGTGCCTGCTGTGGTGCATTAGCATAGCTAATATATCAAACATGTATTAACTCTTTCTTTGCCATGAACGAGAATGTTCGTCTTTTAAAATAATAACAATAATAAATTATAAAATTCATCAAATATGGTTTTTATAGGGGTAGCTGACACCCTTGCCTAATGCTTACCTAATATAAGCCAAATGAGTATTGTAGGGATATCTGTGACTATTGGATGGCAGTGTTTCAAACCATATAACAAAGATATTACCTTTGTGCAATTCTAAGTAGAGAATGAAAATCAATCTTTCATATGATACCGCCCAAACAGTATTTCCATAGACATAGCACACAGTATTCTGTTGGCCTTGAAAGATGCATGAAACTGCTAAATATACTGGCCCCTGAGAGCTTTCCTTTTCCAATAACGCTTGGCACTGAAAGAGTTAAGGGTTGTTTTATATGTCAAGTGATTGAATTTCTTTTTGGCTGCCTCAACATGATTGAAAACAGACATTACAGTATTTGTAAGTGAATGTGACAAATGTATCAGTCAGTTAGGCTGTGTTCAGGATGCATACTCCTCAAATCCAGTTTTTAGGTTTGACTGCCGTCACTATCTATAGCAAGTGTCCAAATCCGATCTGGCCATGTTCGGTCTGGACAATAATATGGACCCATCTGAAGTGTTGCTGAAGCAAGGTCAAAAAGGGGGTGTTGTCCAGCATGTGGAACGTTTGACATCATCTAATTGAAACAACAACTATGGGCAAGTTCGGGAAATTCACTCCCATTTTTAAGCACTACTCTGAGAGTGGTATGTTTGGAGAGACAGCGTGCACTCTGCTCCCATTGATTGAATTATTTTTCAATCAGCGGCTCTTACTTGAGCTGTCTCCATCTGCACTACTTGACACACTGGCACACCGTGGCCCCAGTCAGAGCAACTAGTATGGCAGTGGTGTTCTGTTAATGTTAACATGTAGTGACCCACCCCAATATTTATTTCCTGCAACCTCAGGTTACATGTTCTGATTTTAAGTAGTCATAAATTATAAAATGTTTCCACATACTGTCATAATTTGTAAATGTAACACAAATTGTTGCTTATGGGTGGTTTGAAAGAGTTTTTGTCAGTAATCTAACAAAACCTTATACTTGAAGGCACCAATGTTGCTGAACCGCTGAACAGAAGGTTGGCAATTTTGGGTGAATTCTATGGCTGGTACTCGGATAAACACGAACTGGGGAACTCCACCTAATCGGTAGTACGTTATGAGACAGAGAAGTAATGTTATCTCCTGCTTTGCATCTAGTATACTTTTGTTCTTGTTTCAGAATGTACCTCCAGATCTGTCAATCTGTACTTTCGTGTTGGAGCAGTCGCTGTCGGTTCGAGCCCTTCAGGAGATGCTGGCCAATTCTGAAGAGAAGACCGGAGGTGTAAGTTGGAAACGATAACTAATATACCAAAGCAGACTGAAATCGTGGTTATTGTCCTCGTTGGACAACATATTAGTCATAGCCTGTCCTTATTAAAGTACCTTTTTTTTTTTTTTAAGTCCGTTGCAAATATTGAGGCTTCAGTTAAATTAAATAAATATCCTGTTCACAATAGGTATAGGATCTTGAGTCATGTTTTGTGACTCCAGCAGCAACAGGTAGTGTGATATAACATTAGCTTTTGTCGTGACATGTTTCGTGAATTAACCAAAAAACAAAAGTTTTCATGTCAAAATACAAACATTTGTGTTCATACATTCTCCAGTATGGTCAAATTTAGTTTGAGGTTTCACCATGTTGTGTTTTCCTTGCAGAGAATTAACAAGCAGTGCATTGTCTTGTATACTCCATTGTCGAAACATGAATCCTTGTGCTGTGCAGGAAAGAGAAATTCCGTGCTGTTCTAATCTAGTGGTTCTCAACCTTTTTTCAGTGAAGTGCAGTGATCCCTCCTACTTCACGGTCTCAGATATCGTGGTCTCTGTACTTCGCGGGTTTTTACAGGAATATTTAAAAATATTTAAAAATAAAAAAATAAAAAATAAAAAATGTGCAAAAATGGAAATACATTGAAAAAAGCAAAACAGTACATTATACAGTACTGTATTCATCAAATAACTAAGCAATATTAGTTAATAACTATGTCAAGAATTGTTCAAGCGTTAGAGTTCGTGACGTTTTTTTTTATCTTATTTTGAAATGTATGCTTTTAATTTTTCGGGTTGCCTTGCATTTCCGTTTCCTGTTTTGCGTTCTCTGTGCATCACTCGGCTAGTAGTGAATGACAACGTAAGCTCATATTTATAGTTTTATTATCATTCATGTTGATAACGCACGCTACTGCCTATGTTTAGCAAGCGATGAGTGTTTATTCTGTTTATGTGTTTGTTTGTGTAGAGGTTTCACTTTATAGTTAGTAGTTGTTGTTAGTTGTTGCTAACCCGCTAATGTCGGCTAAAAATACAGTAAATTCATAGATTAAAGTTCGCCAAGTGTTTATATGTTAGTTGACTGACTTTAACATTGTTTTTGATGTATTATTCAACAGATACTAAATGATACACCATACATGAGCCAAAATAAATGTGAAGTTCAACGTGATGACTTGCGTACTCTTTCACTGGAGTCTTGGTGCAGATAACCAGACCCGAGAACAAATTCTCAACAAACTAAGTAATATTAGTTATTTAATGAATATACAATAATATTAATAAGGATAATGTAATGTTAAATAATAGGAGAAATGAAATAAAATACGCAAAAAATACACCAAAAAAAAAGGATTGTTTATGGTTACTGCGGCTATGTTGAGGCGTACATAGAAATCTAGGAACTGATACCCTACGTCGCGGGTTTCAGACTTCGCATGGAGTTGACACCCCCCATTAACCGCGAAGTAGGGGGGATCACTGTACCACCTGTGAAATATGTTTTCAGCCAAGTAACCTTTAACCAGCACAAAGCATTTTTGGGTGAAAAAAAACCCCCAACAAACCAAAAAGACTTAAAACATGTCAACAGCAACAGTGTCTGATTTAGAACCATTAAAATAACTAACTTAAAACTTCAGACCCTTTCAAACTTCATTTGTATTGGTCCACAAAATATAATGAACACAAAGTATCCTCTTTTGGATCAACTAAGAGATCTCTTATCAAAAAGAAATAACTTATTTATTAATACATATTTGTCCACAAAAAAAATCAACATAAAGTGTCCTCTTTTAGAATTATAGTAGAGATCTTTTCACAAAAAGAAATCATTAACTTAATTATTAATATTTATCCACAAAAAATAATCAACAGAAAGTGTAAAATTAATTTTTTTTATGTTTGTTTTATTTGATGTGTGATATGACACCAGGAGGCTAAAATATTGCATGGATTGTCAATATGCCGTTCTACTGTTCCTTCTTCATACTTGCAAACAGGAGGTCGAGCGGTACACCCTGCAGATATTAAATTCAGCCCATGTCAGGCTCATTTTCGGCCATTGAAAATATTGTCAATTTTGGACATATTAAAAAAAACAATGTTTTATTATGCATTTGTCCCAATTTTTGCATTAATCCTTTCAATGGCAACTCACAAACAGGGTGTAATAGAAAATTTTGTGTTGAGACCCCTAAATCACTCAGGGGCCGATAGCAGACAACATTTGCAAGCTTTTCAATTACTTTGTTGAGTGGCTTAGCCTGGCTCTCATAATGCCAAGTTCTTGCTATGCATTGTGGGACATGTAGTTGACAAAAAGCCTTTGATCCAAGAACTAAATGTTGCAGGGAAACTTTTTGCTGCTGGGAAGTGTTTTATTTTATGCAATGCATAACATTAGATCTGCATTTTCCCATCTGCAAAACCTGCAGCATTGAATAGTTGTTAAAATGTATTTGTCTCACAAAACGTTAATTCTTCAAACAAAACAGCCGTGGCATATAACATTATTTAATTATATATATATATATATATATATATATATATATATATATATATATATATATATATATATATATATATATACACACACACACACACCCAGGGGTTAAGCAAAACTCACATTTTGCTGCTGTAGATTTTGACATTTTACAGCGTTTTGACTGATTCACACTATTCTTTGTCATATCATTACGTTTTCCCAGACGATCCAAGGTGGCGGTCATCGCACATCATTATATGGGCATGCTGTCCTTCTACGCCACTCATACAGTGGAATGGTCTGTATACACACCCCACACTCCCATTTGACCTTTCCTCTCCTATCCTTTAATGTTTGAGATGAAAGTATGCATTGATTTTGGATGCACTTTTTTTCTGTACAGTACCTGTGTTGTCTATCCACCTCTCGATCATCCACAGACAAACTAGCTTTTGATGTGGGGCTGCAGGTAGACATGACAGGTATTTATACAAAATCATTCTATTACTGAATTTTACAATGTTCTTCTCTCTTTTATTTTGAATAAACTTTCCACATTTATAAATGTCTTTTTTTTCTTTTGTCTTTGCAATGACATCACTGATTGATCACAGTGTATCATGAGACCCGTCACCAGATCTGTTTTTAGGGGAGCACCTTAAATGCATTGTGGCAACGTAAAACTGCTTGCGCCATACATACATACAGAAATGGCTCGGTTGCAACAGTGCAACTTCTACAATTTCTTTAAGAAACAATATCCTAATAATTGTTTAGTCTCAGACGAGACCTCTCACAATTTACGATAATATTCAGTGCGCTAAAACCGTTGTGCTGGCTTGCTCCACTATTTTTTAAAAGTGAACACGGCATGCAAACACTTTACGATGGTCTGTGTCTTATTTCATGCAAAATCCAGGCAAATATTGATGTTTTTTTTTTTGCCAATAAATCTGTCAAGCTTAAGTTCTGCACAATCATTAAATAATGTGTGATTTAGCGAGCAACATTTCAGCAACATTTGGTTTTATGCTCTTTTTGTCAAAGTTGTTTTTATTAATTATACAAGTTATACGTTATACAAAAAAACATACAAACCCCACCTCGAAAAACCTGGCCTTGTCTCACTTAACGCTTCGAATCACACTCATTATAAAGTCCAAGTCCAATGACAGTTATCCAGCTGATCTTCTTGATGCAATCTTTCAATGACACACAATAGCAGTGTTATCAGATGCTCCATCATGTAGTAGCAGCATGGGCAGCAATTGCAGCATTAGCAGCCTGACCAAAGCAGTTGTTCTCGGATTTAACAGTTCTATTATTGTTATTCCTGCACGTGTGCCGTAGTTTTATCATAAAATGAAAGAAAAAGATTTCGGACAAAACATCATTTCATAGCCACAGCCTAAGATTCACGAGCACCTCCCTTATCCAGTGAGAAAGTGTGGGTGGGGCAACCTCCTTCCACCTCACCAGAATCAACCCACATAGCAAAATTGATCTGGACCAGTGCTGGCCCACATCGTAGGTGGTCCACATACCTCAATAAATGACAGTCCTTTGGTGGGCTACATCCGGTATCCACAACGTGGACTGCATGAGGCCCCCATCCGAGCCAGATCGTACAACCATAGCTTGGCCCAAATCATTTCATTTATTTGCCATATTTGGACGGTCTTTATTAATAAAGCCACAACAATTACAGTATTGTTAAAAAAACAATGTTTTATTTTTAGGCCGTGTACACAGGCATGTCTAAACCTAGTCCTTGATGGCCGCCTATCTGGCATGTTTTGGAGGTTTCTGTCTTCCTACCACACCTGATTCAAATGATCAGGTCATCAACAAGCTCAGCGGAAGCCTGACAACAAACCTGATCATTTGAATCAGCTGCATTGGACGACGGAAACATCAAAAACATGCTGAATAGGTGGCCCTCGAAGACCGGGTTAGGACATGCCTGGTGTACACCTATGGAGGTAAATTTTGTCCAAAAGTAACTTGCACAGTGATAATTTGTACTTGTGTAAATTGAATAAATTTGGCATTGTAAAAAATGACTTCGCAGCTGTGGAAAATATGTTTGTTTTTGTAGCCAAGTCATTTGTACTTTTTTTTACAAAATGTATAATGTGTATTTTGAAATAGTAGCTTGTACCTGTACAAAGTCATTTTGTAGCTATAGCACAAACAACTTGTGTACTACTACTGGCCCCCCACCAGTCAATTTGTTACATCTACAAAATTAGTTCTTACAGGTACAAGTGACTATTTTTTATAGATACAGTACATCGGGGGGAAAAAAAAAAAAAACACAAGTAAGAATTTATTAGCCAAAAGTTACAAAAAAAAATCGCCACAAGTCATTTTTCAGCAGCTATAAAATTATTACATTTCCATAAAAGTACAAATGACCAATGTTTGCACCAAATTTATCTTCAAGTGGTCCCCTAACCATTTTTCCATCATTAAAAATAAAAAATATTCACAAAAAAATCAGTGAAATGACTTTTTATCTTACTTTTTGCTGTAGTAGGTCACACTGGTAATGCCCTAACCACTAACTAACTCCGACAAAAAGAAAGATAAAAATAATTTTAATTACCTACCATGTCGATCAAAAGTCATTTTTCACAAAAAAACTCACCTGTAGTAGTTAGAGCTACTACAGCAAAAAGAAATAGAAAAAGTCATTTCCTTGATTTTTAGTGAATATTTTTTTATTTTTAATTACTTACCATGTCCATCAAAAGTCATTTATCAAAAAAAAAAACACCTGTAGTAGTTAGGGCATTACAAATATGACCTACTACAGCTAAAAAATAAAAAATGAAAAATAATTTCACTGATTTTTAGTGATTTTTTTTTTATGTTTAATTACTTAGTATGTCCATCAAAAGTCATTTTTCACAATAAACTCACCTGTAGTAGCTAGGGCGTTACAAATATGACCTACTACAGCAAAAAAAAAAATGTTATTGCCAGAGTCAAGCCCGTTCTTGTCATACTGGACAGGTAGACTGGCCCCCTATGTGGTGACAGATCTGTGTATCATATTGATAAAAGTCTATCGTGAGTCATGTTTTAACATTTCATACTGTGTCTGTCTGTTGAGGTGAAGCATGCTGGTGGACCATTCATCCAGCATCAAAACAACGATCTGAAGGGGAAAAGGTTAGGTTGGGGGATGATCTCATTCTTGTCAGCATCTCATCTGAGAGATACCTGGTAACTATGTTCTTCATACGAGAAAATGTAATAGGGAATCTCAAATATACTGTACAGTTGCTTGGTCCACACACTTGTTTTTAAATGACATTTGTGATAGAAAAGAATGCCATTTGGGTAAATCATTTCAAACCCTTATCTATCTTCTCATGTCTCCTATAACATGGAGACTTAAGATTCAACATTCAAGAGTTTGATTGTCATATGCTTAGTACAACACAATGAAATTAATAATAATAATAATCTGTTTACTTCCCGGAACAGACATGCATTCCACACAATAGAGCAACTAATAAAAGAGACAGAGTAGACAATACAATCTCTAAAAGGGCAATAAGGGCAGTGATAATGAGGCAGTAATACAGTATAAGAATAGGTTCACATTTTGAACATATTACAGTGTAGATGGAGTGGAAGAAACTGTATACATATGAGGATGATAAGTAGTTAGCATCATTACTGCAATGTACACTGTGCAGGAGTTGTAAGATATGTGCATGCTGTGAAGCAGGGGTCACCGACCTTTTGGAAACCAAGAGCTACTTTGTTGGTACTGAGTAATACGAAGGGCTACCAGTTTATGTAAAGACCATGATCATGTTATTGAGCTCTCAAAATAATTAAGAAACAGCTGTAGCAAAAATACAATTCAAGTGGAGTATGCAATGTATGTGTCATATGCATAATTGTTAGAAAATTCTTAGAAAATCACAATGTTGTATCACTTGTAAACTCAAATCAAATCAAATTTTATTTGTATAGCCCTAAATCTCTGAAGTCTCAAATTGCTTCACAGATGAAAAGAGGTCATGTGGAGACTTCTTTCGAAAAAAGAAGTCATACAGAGACATCTTTTTGATGTAAGGTACACAACAGCATCCCCTGTGAGTCCAAAGTAAAAAGCCAATTTGTGTTCCTACCCTCACCTCCATCACGAGCTGTAGCCAAAAGAATGAGATCCCGTATACAAGCGACCAAAATGAGTTTCTTCCGAAGGGTGTCCAGGCTCTCTTTTAGAGATAGGGTGCGCGTCTCGATCATCCATGAAGGTTTCAAAAAACCCTTCTACTCCACATTGAGACAAGCCAATTGAGGAGGCTCGGGCATCTGCGGTGTTCCGGGCATGTCCTAATGGGAGACGACCCTGGGGACGGCCTAGAACAGGGGTTTCCAAAGTCGGTCCTCGAGAGCTGCTGTCCTACATGCTTTCCAGGTTTCTTTTCCTGACACACCTGATTCAGATGATCAGCTCATCAGCAAGCTCAGCAGAATCCTGATAACGATCCTGATCATTTGAGTCAGGTGTGTGTCAGGCAAAGAAACCTGGAAAACATGCAGGACAGCAGCTCTCGAGGACCCACTTTGGACACCGCTTGCCTAGGATGAGCTGGAAAGAATATGTCTTTCAGCTGGCCTGAGAACGCCTGTGAATCCACGCGGAAGAGGTGGACACACCGGCTATGGCAAGCGAAGCCTGGGCTTTACTGCGCTAGCTTTTTCCGCCACATCCCGGCCCCGGGTAAGCTATCCGGGTAGGTAGCCTTAGTAGCTTAGATAGCATAGTAGTCATGACCTACAGCTCGTGACTACAAGTGAGAGCAGGAACATACTGTAGATCGACTGGTAACTAGAGAGCTTTGCCTTTTAGCTCAGTTCTTTCTTCAATACGACAGAATCGTATAGCGTCTGCATCACTGCAGATATTGCACCGATCCGCCTGTCAATTTTATCATATTTATTATACGCTACAGTTTGTCATTTTAAATTGGGTTCAGTGAAATATTTGATTTATGAACATCCAATTTTCTTTTGACCCTTTTTACTAGTGACAGTTACATACGTCTGATTTCTAGAGTTCTCACATCTTATTTGATATTTTGTAAATTCATGAACGTTGCATTTTGAGTGATTTTGCATATTTATTTTGAAAAAAAAAAAACATCTAAAGTCATGCAAAATATTTCTGTGAAGTTTGCATAAAGTATTTTGGGGAATTCAACAAAACCTGCTTACATACTGTAAATAGTTAGGAACATTGGATTGTTCAGGTTGTCAGAGAGTTGAGGTCAGCTGATAAATATCTTATCAATGGGGCTGTCAAACTTTCTGCAGCTCAGGCTGGTGATTAATCATTAGATTTTTAATTATATATTTGTGTTTCTATAGCATCTATCCTATGGCAACCAGGGTCAAAAAGTAGATGCAGCCTTCCAGCAGACGCTGTGGAGCATTACTCCAATCTGTTCTGGCAGTGAAGTGGCACAAGGTACAGAAATAGTTCTCCATCACTCGTCATGTCATCTTCTAATGACACTCTCTTGAATTTATCTGATCTTCTTTTCCATTGCCTTATTTTAATCTGGCCACAGCACAAGACAATGCAAAAGCTAGTTTGAAATCCCTCTGTTCATTAGTCTTGTGATGAATTCGTTGCTTTTTCGGGAACCTCAGAGTTCCTGATAATTCAACAGAAATTAAATTCTGATATGTGTCTCAAGACTTGAGCGATCTTTTCAATTCAGCTTTTCTAAGTCTCATGGGGAGTGCAGTGATTTGTTTTATGGTTAAGGTGAGATCAGTAAAATACTTTAAAGTTCTTTGATTTCATGCATATGTATTACACCGCATACAGTGCATTTGTTCATTGGCTATTTGCACAGTATGTAGTATGTTTATTCATCACTTTTTCAGATTTTACCCTTTTTTTTCCTTAACCTTTCTGCAGGTTTCTTGATAGGCGGGGATGTCATGCGCCTACTACATGGTCACATGGATGAGTGTTTAACTGTTCCATCTGAAGACCACGGGGAGGAGATTAAGAGGTACGATGCACACACACAAATATATCTCCTCATTGAAGACCTTGATGAGGACTGCTGCTGATTTTTTTCCCCATTGGATGAATGAATCATCCAGGCATCATTAGTGTTGAGTTAAATGTAGCTAGGACTGGGAAAATATTAAAGAAATAAATCAATACATGTAAATGCAACATTTTAAGGACTCACTAAATTTTAGGTTCACACACTTTTTTTTTTCTCACTGACAATACTAGTAAGATGGAAGTCTGGTCAATGTCTACACATCTCTGAAGACATCATTGATCATTTTTTCAGCATGGTACCAACTAGTGTTTTAATACTCACTATATTCTTGAGTCATGTTCATATCATAGTTTGGGGGGCGCAGTTTTCGGTAAAGGCTGACTGTTTGGAAAATCTGTTTTGCTCTGTATAACATTCGGTTAAAACTAAAAGAATGAGACATCAGACATTGGATGCCATGGTGACAGTATAAGGCTTAAAAAAAGGTTGGATTCTATCTGCAAGAACCTTTAATTTTGTTGACAGAAACAGTTCACATGAACACATTTATGATGAGCTAATTGAGTACCCGTAGTTCACAGTTTATAGAAAAAACAAACGAAAAAATGGGACATTAACGTTCTGACTGCAGTATTTCCATGCTTCCACGCACCGCAAAAAGAGACTTTCTAGATTTTTTCGTGTCTTTTATTGTAAGCTTAACAGAACACAATCATGCTCTTGTAATAACAAGTCTACTGGTATATTATGATTACACCAAATAGCAAACGACTTCCTACTTTCAAAGATTGAAGACAGGATGGGCTATGAATTCCTATTAGCTCCCAAAAATAATCTATATACATAAATGTATCATCTAATACTTTTTCTATGAGTCACCACAACATTTGAAATCAGCAAAGTTACACTGACCCTTGAATTACTTTGTGTCAAGGCGAAAGCCTTCACACATATGTTATTCCTCTTTTTTTTATTCCACCTGTATTTTTGCCGCGTTTCAACTCATTCCCAGTTCATCTGATTCACACGTTCCAATTTTATATAATTCCTACTAATCGTATTACGACTGTTCCATTTTTCTCATTCCAAATATTTACAGATTTCCCACAATTGCCTCTTTTCCACGCCAAAAATCCCCCAATTGACTCAACATTAGATGATTTTACATGTCATACTTACAGCTTTCATATTTTCACTATTTAGCACATTCATCTTGCTTTAGGGATCATTCCCATCATTCCAGTAATTCATACATTCATATATTTTCCCACAATTCTATATTTTTCACTCTTAAATATTTCACAATTCATTTTCAATGGGAGGATTCCCCATTCATTCTCTGTGGAAGATTTAACATTTCACATTTTGAGCTTTCCCATTTCACATTCATAATATTTAACTCTTTCATTTGACCTCATGGATCACTCCCACCATTCCAATAATACTTATATTTTCACATAATTCCATATTTTTCACCTATAAAAATTCATAGTTAATTCCCAATGGCATATTTAACATTTCACATTTGAAGCTTCCCCATTTCACATATACATCATTCAATTCATTCCTTTTACATTTTCATCATTACTAATATTTACACATTCCAATAATTCATAACTATTTTCATATTATTACCCATAATTCCTCATTCATTCCCACTGTTCTCACCTCTGTCACCAAAATTGTGTAACCTTCTTTCTTTGCCATTACTCACCCGATTTACACAGTTCCAACTTTAATCGATTTCCCCCGATTCCCGCCATTCCATGAATTACATTTTTCTCTTCCCACAATTCCACTTTTTTCAGTTTTTCCCTTGTATCTTCTACATTATTCGGCCTATTAAAACCGTTAAAACTGTAATATTCAGAATACTTCACAGATTCAAGCCATTCAAACATTCCACATCATTCTATCATTCAACGACTCTCCCTTCAGTGTTTTTGCCTTCACACGCAATTTCCTCAGCAATTGCATATTTTCTAGTTAAAAAAAATAATGAACTTCTACAAACCATATGAGATAATATATGATAAATGTTTACTTTAACTTCCAATGAATTCCATTTGTTTTTTTTAATAATATATGACAGAAAAAAAGTAAGGAAAACCTTGAATTGAACTGCATTATATTTAGTGGCCCAAAGTCCCACTTTACTCAAAATTAATCAAATTAATTTGCGGCACAAGTATTAGCCGTCATATTACTTTGTCCAAAACACCTTATCTTCTGTATTGCATGGCAAATGCAAACAGAGGGACATTTCACAATTTCTCTTTGCACAATCTGTGGTACCCGCCCGATCATCATGAGCCCTAACCCAACCTGTATTCAGTGTTTCACTTCTGAAACCCCCCCCCTAATTCAAGAGATCAGCTCATCAGCAAACTAGGTTGTTTGAAGGGAAATATTGAAAACAGGTTGGGTAAGGGCTCTCGAGTATCGGCCAAGGGCAACCCTGCTTTAAATCATCCAGAAACCTGGCTTAACTCCTGTGCTCTCAGTTCTTTAGTGAAGTAAAATGGATTCTCTTTATGTTTTTCAGTCTTTTTATTTTTTAAATAAATTATGTTTTTCAAATTCTTTCATCACATTTTTTTTCATTATCATTGCCCTATCACAGTTACAAAAAAAAAACAAAATACAAAGATATGAATTTGCCAGTTTTGACCTTAGATCTAACAGTTTTTATTACTCAGCTGTGAGACTGCCCTCTTTTAATAAATGTAAAAAGTGATGATCTGAAGCCATTTGACCATATTAAAATGTTGAGTGGATGATACTGGGAATTACATATTATAAAAATATATATATTTGTTTAAATTACCAGATCGGTGCATTATGAGGGTGGGGCAGTATCCAGTCATGCCAGGTCCCTGTGGAGGCTGGAGACACTGCGAGTTCTGTAAGTATTTGATTTCTGCAAACATATATTAAGATTAAAGCCCCTTCTCCACCGACATTCTCTACAGGGAGAGACAGAGCAGAACAACACACTATTGCCCAGAAAACTGTTCCAACATAAAACAGAATAAAATGGCTACATTCTGCATAACTCGGTTAAAAAAAATCGGTCAAAACATACAGCTGTTTACTACTTACTGGAACAATGTTGCTGAGCTGGTCCTGTGTCTTTGGTTTTTGTGTCCAGGTGGAGTGGTAGTCATATTCGATGGGGTCAGCCATTCAGACTGAGACATGTAACTAGTGGAAAGTATTTGAGTCTGACAAAGGAGAAATCCTTACTACTTATGGAAAGAGAAAAGGCCGATGTAAAGTCAACAGCTTTTTGTTTCAGATCTTCCCAGGTATGTACTGTAGTCAACACATTCACTTGAAATCTTTTTTAGTCTTCACTAGCACCTGTCGATTCAAGCATGTTTTTTAAAGAGCTGCTGTTGTGGCTGTCTTTTTCTCTCTTAGGAAAAAGTCGACCTTGGTGTTAAAAAGGAAGTAGATGGAATGGGTACTCCTGAAATCAAATATGGTGACTCCGTGTGTTATATTCAGCATGTTGACACCTGTCTGTGGCTCACATACCAGACTGCTAATGCAAACTCAACACGCATTGGCGATGTTCAAAGAAAGGTAACATGTGGTAGCTTCGGTTTAGTGTTGTATGATGCTGAACATTATTTTGTTATCTGTGTGTCCGTGGTTGTTAGGGAAATCTGATTTCTTAAACTAAAGCTCAGTCTGTTTGAACTAGGGCTTTAGATGATACAGATTCAAGTCCCACTATGGACATAAATTTAAAATAACCTAGTTGTTGGTTGCTATGGTTGAGGTGCCCTTGAGCAAAACCTTGTCCTCACTTCCTCACCTGACGTGGTAGCACACTTTTTTCATTCTAAATTTCTCTGTGGAATGTTACACCATCTGAGTGTGAGTTAAATTTCCTCTTGAGGGATAGCAATGATCATAACAAATACCAATCAATCAATCTATCAATCAATCAATATTGAGAGGTCAAATCAGATATTCTATATACCGCATTTTAAGCAGCCTTTTCCCCATACATACCTACATATCTTACTTTTAGTGCTACAATCATGCACACACACACACACACACACAGTCATTAATTTGTAATTAATGGTGAGCTCATGTCTCATGTGTTCATATAAAAATCTCAAGCGTTGACCAGTCCGTGTTGATTAAAATGTTAGGAACCCCTGATTTAGATGTATTATGCAATTCTCTAGCATTAAATTTAGCTTGACTTTTGAGGCATGTTTTTCAAAATTCTTATCGCTGACTTTCATAAAATTTAATTTGTATACTTTGTCAGAAGAAGAAATCAGTATTTTGACCATCTTCATTATTTATTTATCTCATATCAGGCCCTCATGCACTATGAAGGTCACATGGATGATGGACTGACACTGTCTCGATCACAACATGAAGAAAGTCACACTGCCAGAGTCATCCGCAGTACAGTGTTTTTATTCAACCAGTTCATCAGGTGGGTGGAACATACTGTAAACATTCACTCATCCACAATGACACAAATTAACTGGCAATTGGCAGTTTCACCAGTGACACACCAAGTCTGTTCTGAGCAGTCACTGAGGTGCAAGACATCATGAGTCAGACAAAAATGATCAATACGGTGCCAGGGAAAAAAGTCGACCAAGTCGAGGAAGTCAACTTTAAAAAAATTGGTCATCATGAAGTTCTTTAGGAGCTTCTTCATGATCCTGATATTTTGAATCAGGTGTGTTGCAAAGAAAAAAACAGAAAGATGCAGATCACAGGCCATCGTGGACTAGAATTTGACATTTGAGGACTAAGAGGGTAAACAGAATACACCTGTAAAATATCTCCAAAGACTGTATTGACATAGCAGCTCCATTTGTTGTCTCCATGGACCACCTAGTGGACAAACGGCTGACATTATTTGTGTGCTTAAATACAGTTAGATTTAGTAGTCAGTTAGTATGCTTTCATAAAAACAATATTAACTCACGAAGCTTCTCAAAAGAAAGAAAAAAAGATTGTGAACCTCTCAAAAAGCTCTAGGCCTGTATTATAAAAACAAATATATATAACCTGTGACATATATGCACTTGGCACAAGGACACCCAAGACCTCAGTTTGATGAATGCCTATACTCTAAGTCATGTCATGTGGCCACATGGTTTAGTCACTCAGGTTAATAGAGAAACAAAGCTATCAACTGATTACCACCAAGTCGTGCGTTGACTCTGATGGTGGTGAAGGATGCAGGTCTGATTTGGCAGCTCCAAATGTGTTGTGAAGTTTTGCTGGAAACATCTGTCAGAGTCATCTGTCAGAAGTTTCAACTCTCTCCTTTTTGCACAATTTCTTCCATGTCCAGGAGCGAAGCGGGAGATATTGACTTCGATTGGACCATGTTCCTTGGCTCCGTCATTGATACGGCCAATCAGAACTGTGACTGTAAGGTGGTGTGTGCTTGTTATGGTGCAATCTTCAAACCCGCTGGTGGCTTTAATTGAAGAAGGAGTCCTTTTGGGCCTTTTTAAACCAATAACATGCTGAGCATGAAATACCAACGCTTATTTTAAGGCATTCTATGAGTATTTCACAACAGTGTCAAAAGTGATACTAAGGCGGAGTAATAATGATATTGATGGGTTGTCGGATTCTCTAGCTAAGAGAAAATCATTTCTCGTTTTAGCAGGGCCATCTCAGTTGAGTGGTTGTTCCTGATTCTGGATTGAAGAAGTTCAAATTGCCTGTTGAAAGCCATGTAATCACTAAGCAGTTGTCCTACAACTGTTGCAAGAAATTTTGCAATAAAGAAAAGGTTTGATACTGGCCTATAGCTAGAGAGAATCTTAAGATCGAGGTTAGATTACATAAGTAGTTTCGAAGAGCGGTTTTAGACCTTGTATACACGTAGCTGGGGTTCCGGCAAAATGGCAGTAAATGTCTCAGTTTTGCCCTATTTGCAATACGCAGCAGGTCTTTCTTTTTTTTTTTTTCCATCAAAACCAAATCTTTCAAAGCCTCCGGCCAAAGTGGAGATTTGCCCAAGCCTTCGGTTACGTGGTTGCCTGTAACCAGCTTAAACTGGAGATTTGCGTCATCGCGCTACTCTTTATTCCGCTAAAGACGCAGATACTGGTGACATCAGGGGTGATGATTCTTTCTGATTGGACACATCAGAGGTGGACATTTTTTCTGATTGGACAGAATTTGGCGACACTATTGCCACCTAGCGACTTTGCATGCTTGGAAGTGAATGAAGCCACACTGTGCTGGATTCGTATAGGTGTGATTTCTTTAAATAAACAAACAACTGCAGCAAAAAGATGGATGAAGGATGAGAAGACGGATGTCTCTAACCCTAACCCTAACACTGTTACATGTCGACAAGGCCTCAAAAGCTTCTTGTACCATGCCAGAGGAGTGATAGATTAATGAAATTTAAGACAGATGGTACTAAAATTCTTTCAAAGGGATGACACACTTGTGAACCGTTTTTCTATTATGGAAGTTCAGTGCTGTTTTTCGCAGTGCAAAAGTAATTATTTTTGCATATTTTAATGTTTGTTGTTAGGCAGGAGGAAGTCTGTGGAAGAGGATTGAGTCAGTTGTTGTCAAGCACGAGCCTGAGTCGTGGCTGACAGCAGTTTGGGATGAAGTACTTGTTAACATTTTTTTTCTTTCAATAAAAGAAGTGATTAGAGCATTACAGTATTATAGACAGTGTACTAATGGGTTCGGTCCCTTTTTCAATGCTTCATGAAATCACCTTTTGGGCCAGATTAAACCTCCTGGTCAGATCCTGCCTGCAGGTAGTATGTTTGACAACCCAGCAACAACTAGCTCGATAGAATACTCACAACCTACCTTAAGTGATGTCATAAAACACTCCGTGAAAGTAGCCTATGATAACATGTTAGCTACGTTAACCGCGGTAGTTAGCGGCCGGAGTAACATTATATTGACTCTAAAGCCCACAAACCAGGAAATGGACTGTAATTGGCTACTGCAACAGAGGAGGACTCATGTAAAATACACAATTAGAGGAGGCTCGGTTGCACACTGCAGTTGCCTTTCAAGGCAGTTAATGTGGGAGGGGGTAAAAAACACCTTACCAGTTTTGGCAGACTTGGATGCTTTTAAATAACTGTGACTTTTGACATCACAATATATTGCCAATCCTGTTATCAGCCCATGCCTAGTCTTGGTCTTGTTTTGTCTTCCAAAAGTCATGGTCTTATCTTGGTCTCACTGAGTTTTATTCTTGGGTAAGTCTTGGTCTGAGATAATGTGGTCTTAATATCAACACTACTGATTGAGAGTGATATCAAGGTCAGACAGGTTTGATAATTAATTTGCTTGCTGAGTCCATGGCCAAATCAACTGCAGCTCAATTCAATACTACTTTGTTCTTAGCAATGCTTCGTGAAACAAGTAATCCAAACGTCCGAACAAATCTCTAGTTTGTTTCAGCTGATGAACTATTAATCATTTGTTATTTGTATTTACAGGAGTCTAGATACATTAAGAACAAAAGGAAAGAGCACAGATTTTAATGTACCAATTGACTCAATCAGCCTAAGTCTTCAGGATCTGATTGGCTACTTTCAGCCACCCGACGATCACCTACAACATGAAGACAAGCAGAATCTTCTGAGAGCTTTGAAGAACAGACAGAATCTATTCCAAGAAGAGGTGATGTGTGTGCATGCATGTGTAGGGTCTGAGGCATGTTTCCTACAATAAATAGTTTCAGAGATTCATTAATGCTTATCTGAAATGTGATTAATTCTGAAAACAGCATGCAGATTTCAAAAGTGGTCAAAAACAGAATGGACTGCATATGTTAGACTGGTTATGTTCATTTATTAGTCTCTCCAAAAAAAGACATAAGCTGATTAGGCTAACATTTGTGTCTGTAGGGAATGATCACCCTCATACTGGACTGTATTGATCGACTCCACGTGTATAGCAGTGCAACCCATTTCACAGAAGCAGCTGGAAGGGAGGCAGGAGAGGCGTGGAGCTTCATCCTTAACTCCCTCTATCAACTACTGGGTATGCACACATGCACATAGTGTTCACGCTTAACATTGTCTCTCATCCTCGGTTCTTTTTTGTCCCATGTAGCTGCACTCATCAGGGGTAACAGAAAGAACTGTGCTCAGTTTTCGGGTTCCTTAGACTGGCTCATCACCAGGCTTAAGAGACTGGAGGCCTCCTCTGGTAGGTTGGAAAGACTTTGATACGAACATCTCCATATGGGCCCATTTTGTAAATAACATGCTCTACATTTGCATTGGAAGTTGGGAAAAATGCTTACGGCCAACAATGTCTTTTTTGTCACCTATCTGATCTATTTAACTAAATCAAAAGTAATAAAAGCTTGTAAAGATGTCCACAAAATGAAACAAAAGTAAGCATATTTGTTCCGCACTCACTCAGTGTGAGAGATTGGAAAGATTACCACACCTCGTTACCAGGCTGACCTAGGAGTAAAACATAGACTTTTGTTGTACGTATAAGAAAATACCTGATCGGCGCTTCATCAAAATGTACCTCATATCAGTGGTCTCCATGAAGGAGGCTGTGCTTTGATCAGAGACCAAAAACTAATATTGGGGGCTTTTTGTTATGTCTGCTGTTAAACTGTGTCATTGTGGAGGTGGACCCAAGATGCAGGTGAACTGAGTGCTTTGAAGAAATAATCCTTCAATCAACAGGATGCGGAAAAATTGACACGACCATAAGGGCTAGAAAAGTACAACCAAAATCACTCTAACCTAGTACAGCAAAAGGCCTGGCTCAAGGAAAAAAAAAAAAAACAGAAAAGAAACTTGCAAGGATTACAATACTTGGACAGAGACGTTAGACATAGGCTAAGCAACACAGAGGGAAGGTAATACCCCGAGACTCATGGAAGACAACTAGAAAAAGAAATATACCCACATTAATAAGGGAAACATGAAACAGCTGATCCAGAGCACTAAGTAAGGGTTGCAAATTGGATGACGAAAACACGAAGGAGCAGGTACACACAACTGACATGTGGAACAAATCACACTAACCCAGGACCAAACACGAGGAAGACCAAAACAGGACATGAAACGAGTACCTTAAACATAACACAATAGAAAAAAAAAAATCCAACATGTCCAACACAAAGCCCAAAATCCCCCATACACACAAAGTACATGACATAAGTAAGCCCATAAAGACTCAGGAACTCCCATGCATGTTCAAGCATCCTGCCAATGGTGTAGATCTGGTCCACAGTTCCATGGCCGAGACGAAAACTTCACTGCTCCTCTTGAATCTGAGGTTGGACTTCCTCCATTAAGCATTGTATTACTTCTGGAACACACCCCTTTAAGTCCGGAGGCACTACCTCCGTTATCCATGTAATGTTCTATAGGCATATCAACCCCAGAGATAGGAGAGTGCACCTTTTTTGTTGATTGGTTGAATTGAGGACGGCTTTGAAGTATTTTCCTGAGAAGAGGTCAATAGTGCCCCATCTCCACTACAGAGGAGATGTTAATTGCATACTGTTTTTCCCTCCTGAGATGACTGATGCTTGACCAGAACTTCCTCTAAACCAGTGGTTCTTAACCTGGGTTCGATCGAACCCTAGGGGTTCGGTGAGTCGGTCTCAAGGGTTCGGTGGAGCCTCCGCCGCAGAGGTCCACCCCTCAGTCTAGTCTGCAGTTAGTAGGCTCAGTCATTGAAAGCGTCGTGTTCTGAGATTTCCTACCGGTCCGCTTTGAGGTCGCAGGTTTATGCAGCAGAGTGCGACCTCCGTATCAGACCGCTTAGAGAGGGATATGTGTCGGAGTGAGACTCCCTACCGATCCGCTTTGAGAGCGCTGGATAAGCAGCAGAGTGCAACTTGCTTCTCAGGAGGGACCACACACCGGAATTAGCCCGTTATCCCCTGAGCGCCGATCCAGGCAAATAAGCTCCTGCAGCCGGCGATCTAAAGGGTCGATCGCCGTATGGACTCACGACGTGGCGGCGGGGAACTGCCACTTTTACCCACGGTGATGATTTGAACAAGGTGATATTAATGCACAATTCATTCCATGCACCAGAAAAAAAAAATCATATTTTATTTTTTACTAAAGAAGGGTTCGGTGAATGAGCATATGAAACTGGTGGGGTTCGGTGCGTCCAACAAGGTTAAGAATCACTGCTCTAAACGGTTCAGAAGTCGTTTTACATGGCCTCATTGACTCTTGCCAAACCCAAGTTCTTGCTATGGCACATGCCCTAGCCAAGTTCTATTTGGCCACCTGATAACAGTCAGCTTTCTCCAGATTCTTCTTCAGTTTGATGACATTTCTTATTGCTGTTGTCCATCAGTGGGTTCGAGGATTGCCGCCACAACAGGCACTGAGCACTTTTTACCCACAAATCTAATCAGCTGCCTCAACAATGGAGTTGGGGAACACTGTCCCCTCAGACCCATTGTCCCCCACCGTCCCTGGGACATGGGAGAACTTCTTCCAGAGGTGGGAGTAGAAACTGGCTATTAAACTGACACTAGGGGGAACCACAACGTAAAGGTGCAAAGCTAGGGGGCAATGGGATGCCTACACCTCCTCAGCACCTCTCAGCTCCTTGACTGATCACAAGTCAATTGCAAGGACACGTTCAAACAGGAAGTCTTGAATTCTATCAGCTAGTTCATGCATCCACTATGTAGACTAGCACATATTCAGTTCGAGCTTTCATATCTCTGCTGCCTTCTTGGCAAAAGACAGGGTAGTCATCACATATTTTAAAAGCATAGTTGTGAAAACCAGGTGCAGAAATTAAAAACCCTGCCACATTTTGGCTTTTGCCTCAGGTACTTCTACTGTATTCAACATGCAGTCTAATGAACTCATTAACTTGCCAGTTAAGTGAAAGCACCTGTGGTCATTCACACTGAGGTTTACATTTATGGACAATTTTGAATACATTAATTTCACCAAATAAGCCTCTCAAGACTGAAGATAAGAATTAAAAATGTGAGGGGGGAGGTAATCAAAAAAACTTGAGTCAATTTCTTGATGCGGGCCATAGTATAAGCCTGGGAAAAACCTTACACATGCAACCCATGTTGACCATCAATCTCAAGACTTATGCTTTAGGAAGACAGGAAGGATAGAATTGGGCAATAGGTTGGTGGTCAGGGGAGCAGGGCGTAACCCACCTGACAAGAAGCCGTCTACTATGCTCTGCAGCTCTGCAGTCCATCGCCCTCCGCAATACTGGTCAACAGGGGGAGAGAATGGACGGTAGGCAACAACGAGGTGGTGAAAAACAGGATTTTGCATCTCAATCTCCTTCAATTAGCCAATTCATCAATCACTCTTTCAAGAGAACTGCTTCAATCACTACTAGTTCACTGTGCTGCCCACTTTTATTTTTATTTGTCATAATTTTGTGCCATACAAATCTACCAGCATTTTTGAGAGAGTAGTAAAGAATAAGAATTCCTCTGTGTTTTTCTTTTATACAATATTCAAATTTTCATTTAGGTATATTGGAGGTTCTTCACTGTGTGCTGGTGGAGAGTCCTGAAGCACTGAACCTTATTAAAGAGGAACATATCAAATCCATAATTTCTCTTCTGGATAAACATGGACGAAACCACAAGGTATAAGCTGTCCTAAACAGTTAAAATAGTGCCATCAACTATTTTGTCAAATGCTCTGCTAATTTATAACCAAATCCATCAATCAGGATTTCAGTCTATGTGGTTTCATGCATTGCCACGTGTGGTCCTGTATCAGTGATATGTTGTAACATCTTTTTTTTTCCTATGTGCATGTGTGTAGGTTCTTGACGTGTTGTGTTCACTTTGTGTGTGTCATGGTGTGGCAGTACGCTCTAACCAGCACCTAATCTGTGACATCCTACTACCAGGAAGAGACTTATTACTTCAGACCCGCCTTACCAATTACGTAAGCAGGTATAAAGACGTAATGGTGTGTTAGCTTTCACTATTCATGTAAATTGTCATTGTTTGAGTATTCAGTGACAAAAATTCCTTTTATTCTCTTCCCAGCATGAGCCCTAATATTTTTCTGGGTGTCAGTGAAGGCTCTGCGCAGTATAAAAAGTGGTACTACGAACTCATTGTAGACCAAGCACTGCCCTTTGTCACAGCTGAGGCAACTCACCTCAGAGTGGGCTGGGCCAATACCAATGGTTATCTGCCCTGCCCCACCGGTGGGGAGGGTTGGGGTGGCAATGGAGTGGGTGATGACCTCTACTCCTTTGGCTTTGATGGGCTTCATCTTTGGTCAGGTATGGCATGTTTAAACATTATTGTAGACAACAAAGATTGTTTCAAAAGAGAATTTTGATAGGCTATAGTGTGACAAAAATGCACGGATAACTTCATTAATTAGTTAATTCATAAATTCATTCATAATTTTCACTTACAGTTCATCCATCCATCCACACAATGAATCACACTTCATTGATCAGAATTATTTGGCAGAGCGATGTACAGATAAAAACATGAAAAATACATAATTTTACTAATGATAGGAACACATTATAATTTTACCTATCTTTTGTGTGTAAAGTAATTTCATATATTTAGTTTATGGTCTAAAGTCTGGGATTATTCCCTGGTGCTAATTTAAATCTCAAAATGTGTATTAACATTTTACATTTTGATATTGATATAAACAAGCAAAGGTGACGATTTCCCATCATAGAGTTAACACATTTAACCACATACCCTACACTTCATACATTAAACTAAAAATGAACTCTTTCAGTGCCATGAATGAGAATTCACGTCTTTTAAGATAATAATAACAATACTAAATAATAAAATGCTCGTCAAATACTTTTTTTAACTTTTTCAATTGACTAATGCTTACCAAATGTGTGCCAATTGAGCACTGTAGTGATAACTGTGACCACTGGGTGACAGTGTTTCCACACTTACAACACAGACATTACCTACATGCAATTCAAAGTAAGGAATGGAAATCAATCTTTTATATGATACCACCCATATTTACATAGATATAGCACACAATATTTTATTGGCCTTGAAAGGTGAGTGAAAATTCTAAAAATACTGGCCCTCGAGAGGTTTCCTTTTCCAATAATGCTTGGTACTAAAATAGTTAGATATTTTTATCATTTATGTTTGAAAATAATGTATTTTCTTCTAATAATATTATAATCAGATAAATTTTTTCATCCTTGAGTTAAATAGCTAAATAGAAAAACTTGAGAAGCTTACATATTACTCTTCATGTTACTCCACCCTTTATGCTTCCTCTGTGAAGTTTTCCGGGCATGTCCCACTGGGAGGGGGTACCGAGGACAACCCAGAACAACACACGTTACAATGAGTATGAACAACCCAAAGCAAGGGTGACATAATAATGTCAAATGTATGTGATAAAAAAAGGCTGATTGTAAACTAAATGAAAGCAGGACAAAACATGCAGTAATTAAATGAAATATAGTTGTAATAATATACATAAACATAATATAAAATATACATAATATTATAAAATAATATTGTTATTACAATGTCATGAAAAATCACACACAACCCTCAAGGACACTAAGTTGAAATAAAATCTATAAGCCAAATGACATGTACCAATCTGTATGACGTTGTTATATATGTGATGGACCTTTTATGCAGGCTGTATTGCAAAGACTGTCAACTCACCTAATCAGCACCTACTGAAAGCAGAAGATGTGGTGAGCTGCTGCTTAGACCTCAGTGTGCCCAGTATCTCCTTCAGGATCAATGGCCAACCGGTTCAAGGCATGTTTGAGAACTTCAGCTCTGAAGGCCTCTTTTTTCCTGTGGCCAGCTTCTCTGCTGGAGTTAAGTCAGTGCTCTTACTGAAAGCAAATCACCCACAATCTTCTGTCCAGTATCTTTACTTGCTAAACTGTTCTTTGATGTTTTGTCTTCATATAGATTTCGTTTCCTTTTTGGGGGTCGCCATGGAGAGTTTAAGTTTCTCCCTCCTCCGGGTTATGCTCCATGCTTTGAGGCTGTCTTGCCAAGGGAGAAACTAAAAGTAGAACCCAGTCAACATTTGACCTCAGCCAGTGACCTTTTGGGACCCACTGTCACCATGAGCAAGGGAGCATTCACACCTATGCCCGTGAACACCAGTCAGGTACTGATGACTTGATCATTATTTTTTCCCATGATAGACACACAGGTAGAGTTTGTTGATTCCACAATGGAAATTATTGAATCCTTCATACTTACACTCAACCAACTACAACAGTAGCTGTGTATCAAGTATTCATTAAGGGTTGGGCACCAGTCAGTGCAGAGTCCCTTTTGCAATCACTGTTGGTACATGTACCCTTCGGGTAATAGATTACATTGTAGGGGGTAGGTGAAACTATTTAATAGTTACATTTTCTATTTAATTTAATTTTCTATTTAAAAGTAAAATTTTTAATAACAAAAGGTTTATGTAAAACATGAGAGGACTATTAAAGCAATGTGTGAACTCAGCATCCCGACTGGGGTCTAAAATGTAGCAACTAAAGTGACTTCGGACAAACTAGCCAATATTAAACTACAACAAAAATAGGGCAGACATAAGTACGACGTCGAAGGCTGGAGCAATGTAAAGTAACAACAAAAAAACCTCAACAGGAAAATACCCAAAACGCAACAAAGTTCTATTTAATGTGGTTGGGTAATGGCATCAAAGTCCATGAAGAAGGCATTATGCAACCCCATTCATAATTTTCAAAGTGTCATTTGCTATTATTATAATACAATAAGGTGTATGCAGATTACATTGTTAGATAAGAAGCAATGGTCAAAATTTTGTAATCATCTCTTTTTAATACACAATATTACTTAAACAAGTGTCCCTGTGACAACATAACAAGAGTATGTTATAAATTGCAAATGAGTGCAAAACCATGCTTTTACTACTATATCTACACATAATTAATGCCACACTGTTCTTTTTGTGTGTAGATTGCCTTGCCATTTCACTTAGAGAGGATCAAGGAGAAGCTGGCAGAAAACATTCATGAGCTGTGGGTTATGAACAAGATTGAATTTGGTTGGACCTATGGTGTAGTGAGTATTTTGTGTCTTTATCATTGTCGTTGTTACTTTTTTTTAAAACAGTATTGATTGAGTTTTACATAGAAGATAACTAAGACTGAATTGGCAGGATGCAACCAAATAAACAAATAAACAAAAAGTTTTGTCTAGTGAAAGAATGACAGTCCTAGTTGGAACACAGCTTGTGGGTCCCCTTTGTCAGAATAATTGTAAAACTAGTGATTATACATATGCTACAGCAAATGGGCTTGCAATGAAGAAATGCTTTGCGGTGAGAATGGATGCACTGCTTGCAATGAAACAATGTTTGCTATGAGAAGGTTGTTGTGGGATTGACGAACCTGACCAGCCTGTCCAAGCTTAATCGCAGACAGATTCACTTATTATCTACAACATATCTTGCGGAATGTCTAGACACACAGAATGCTTTGCCACACTTGTAATAATATACACACACATTTCAAGTGTGTTAGCCTCTTAACTGTTCTTGTCCCACACTTGAAGGGTAGTACCTAAGCTGAAGATCAAACTGGGTTCCACTCAATGACCAGACCATTGTTTTGATATTTTTTTTTTTTTTCAATCCTTGTGTTACTTATTTTGTGGTTGATAAAGAAGACTCGCAGGTGAGCCCTAGCCATAGGCATAGCCATAGCCATAGGTATAAGACCTTAAAGACAAACACAAACCATCAACTATTTCTCACGTTCCTTGTAAAAGCCGGTCCACATTACTTACATTATCAAAATCCTTAATGCATGTTTGAAAATAAACTATAGTTTTACCTTTAAGTTGAGAAATACATCTTTGAATCTAAACTCTCTTTAAGTTGAGACAAACTACTTTTAAATGAATTGTCATGTGAATACAATAAAATATTAAAACGTTTTTACCGCAGGCGGCGTAATGAATTTCAGCAAGCTAATAAACACAATTAATACAAGCACCTAATGATTTAGCACACATCCACGTGTCTCGTTCCGTCATCGCGACAAATATCACGCATTCGCGACGCAGAGGAATAAACGGGAGCTTACCAGCTGTCTGTTCAGTTCTTGCTTTCAGTTCCACCTACACAGCTCTATGATCTTTTAATGCTAGTGCCCGACTTTAATTCACGTTGCGATGGCGTCTGTTGCCGACTCGGTAATCGCCACGGCTACGAAATGAGTGTCCTTGTTTTAATTAACTACATACAGGTGCGCAGGCTTGGCTTGCTCTCACGTGACAGCTGTCAAAAAGGGGCGTTCACCGCGACACACATAAAAGGACACATACACCAGGTTCCGGCCATAATGTTATTTTTAATGTGAGAATCTTCATGTAAATTAAAGACTTGTGAAATAAAATAAAAAGAGAGGGTTCAGAGAGGCTGCTTAAGAGCACAGTAGAATTGTAATTGTGCAGTCCTCTCTATTCTGTTCATGCACGAGAAAGGAAAAAATGTCTTTTCTCCTTCTTTGTGTATAGTTTCTCACAAATGTCTAACAGATTGCAAGACACCTGAGGTTTCCGGAGGCAGAGTCGACAACCAGGCGAAACCACAGCCAAGGCAGTAAGACCATTTTCAGGGACTGGGTCTCGGCTCTATGTCTGGGCACTGAGGGTTGTCGCAAAGCCGACGGAGAAAAGGCATCTTAGGTCAGGTGAATAGGAAGCTCACACACTCATAAGAAATGAGTGGAATCCGCGTCTAGTTGACGGTGGTAGAAGTAATACCTTGAGAATACTAGTCCCTATCAAGTAAAGAGAAAAAGTAGCCTATAAAACTGTACGTGAAAAGGGCGGTGGTGTCCTGTATGTATACTTAATAGAGTCTACATTTGAAACATTATGCGCAAAATTTGGAAAAGGTGGCGGTGTCCTGTACGTACTTAATAGAGTCCGCATTCAAAACGTTGTGCCCATGTGAATTATGTGAAGGGAGACGACGGGCTCATATAAAACAAACGGGACTGTAACTGACAACTCTTTGTGGAAGCAATGGCATGAATACTCTGCCCTGTTGGGTAGAAGTCTGTGTATTACCACATTGAGATATTGTCACCCTGTTCTCTACTGAACATCAGTCTTGAAATAACCCTAGTATCCTAGACTGAGCCAAATTTAGATTAAAAATGGGAAATACCATCAGTAAAAAAGGTAGTTCACTGGACAAAAACTAACATGCAAAGATTGGAAGTTTATAGAAAATCAATGTCTGTTTAAACTAAAACACCTAAATTTGTGGATAATAACATACACTTTCACTGGCCTTCTTAATACACCAAAAAAAGCTAACTTGCAGGATAAAATAAGAACAACAAAGTAAAAAGCAGAGTAATAATACGCAAATGCGTTAATAATACATAGAATATGAAAATCGTGAAGTTCCAGAAGGTTAAGACAAGAAAGGGTTCGAGTCATGTGCGTCCTCAATAGCCTAATAATATTTAGGCATAACTGTTGTGGTACGATAGCCAGCTTGTGAGACTGTGGAATGAAAGTGAGAAGTGATTGTGAGTGTGCGTGCAACACGTTCTCCAGACTGAAGCAACAAGTGTCATCACACTTGTCAACTCGGTGACAAGTTGACACTTTTGGCAATTAAAGGTGACTCTAAATCAAGTTAAGCCTGTGATGAGGTTAAGCTTCCTCTTTTGAGATTTTTACACTGCTGCATGTGTTATTGTTGTTGTTGTTATTATTGCCATAGTTATTGTTGTTGCTACTGCTATGGTTGTTGTTCTTCAAAGTGAAAAATAATCAAAATGGGAAATTGTTACAAAGAACAGGCTAATAATGAGATTACTGGATACAAAAAACTGAAAAACAAATTAAACAAACGTACAGGAGCTTTAATGAGTATAGAAGACCCAGGTGGAAAACAGAAACACGATTTTAATGAGGAATTGACAAACAAATTGGGAAACTGATAAAGATCATGGAATTGATTAGTTAGTAAAATTAATAAAAGAGTAGTCATGATGTGAACCTTGTCACTCAAAGTTTAGATAAGTTCATTATTCAGCTGACAGTGGAGTAGTAAAAGAATGTCGGTAAGAAAACAGACGTTCTGTGTGAAGAAGAGGAAGTGTATTGTGTGGAAACAGGAATTGTGGTAGAGAAAAAATAGGTTTTAAGTGAGAGTTGAAAGTCAAAATTGAATGCATAGTAATGTTGGAGTTGTGACAAGAATGATGGTGGGCAAGAGAAAACAAATGGGAGAAAGCAGGCATATTTAACTAGATATGTCGGTAAAGGGAGGCTGTTGGTGACAAATATAAACTGATACATAAACAACCAACCAAATTAGTCTATTAGATGTACAGGCAGCAGAGACTTACAGGAGATACCTTAAAAAATGGTTGTATATTTATAGTTATAAATAGATATATATGTTCATGTGATTCAGATTCATGTACAGTGATACTATAAAACAAATTGTTGATCTAAACATGGGAAATCCTTGCAGAGCATATTCAGTAGGGGATTTACAGTGTCCAGCAAATGGCAAATAACACTAAATATAGTGAATAATAGAATATAACACTAAAACAGGGGTCACCAACGTGGTACCCACGGGCACTAGGTAGCCCCCAAAGATCACTTGAGTAGCCCATAGGCTTGTACTGCAAATAACTTATAAGTGATGGAACATTGGTGATGTTCTATGAATTTTACAAAAATTATGCCATGTATTACAATTACATTGCATATTACAATTGATTTACATATTTACTATGGCTGATCCTTAATTATGGTTAAAAATCATTCACATGTTTGGTGTCTCACATAAACTGGTAGCCCTTCGTATTACTCAGTACCAAAGAAGTACTGTAGCTCACACTTTCAAAAAGGTTGGTGACCCCTGCACTAAAAGTTGCAGTTCCTCCAGTAAAGGTGCAATGGGAAAAATAAAAAATACAAATTATTGCATGTCTAATTGAGGAAAAAGGAACAGCCTGGTCCTGATGACAGGACCATGAGCATAAGCTGGTGAAAATATGCACACAAATGATTAATGAATGCAATTATTGTATTGTAATAATTGAGTGATTTTGTTGAAAATAGCATATTGAACACATGTTTTCAGTTGGTGACTATCATCAAAATGTTATAAGCTTAAATTTATATGGCAGCCCTTGCAAGGTATATGTTATGTATAGCAGTGTTTTTTTTTTATTAACTGTGTGTTGTGTTATTTGACCCCATATGTATTTGTCTGTTGGTTCATTTGTGTGTATTCGTCTGTGTAACTATCTGTGTGTTACATGGGTGTGTGTCAGATTGTTAGGAATAAACAAGGAAATTGGTTAATATTGGCCGAAAATACATTGCTAGATTATGCTTTTATCTAGTTTGCATGATTAGATGTCAAAATGACAAAATTTTAGATGGCACCTTTGTGGTTTAACAAGGCTTTCAGTACCTATGATGGACTTTCCAAGGGTTCTCTTATCATGATCATTCCCTATTCAGAAATTGTTCTGTGTTCCTATGTGTTTTACAGGTACGAGATGACACCAAGCGGCAACACCCATGTCTGGTGGAGTTTTCTAAGTTGCCAGAACAGGAACGTAGTTACAACTTACAGATGTCTGTGGAAACTCTTAAGTAAAGTATTGCAGCATCATTAAAATAACAGTAGAAACTCTAAGATAATGTACAATATATGTTAGGAAGCTGGTTAATCAATTTTTTCATGAGTCAAAGCAGTTTATTTATTTATTATTATTTTCTATGTAAAAAAGGCCCTGATAATTTTTTGACTATAATATTTGGCAATACTCAAATATTGACTTTAAGGAAAATCTATTTTTGTTTTACTATTTTTACTTGTTGGCGGCTCGGGGGCGCAGTGTATAGCACGTCCGCCTCACAGTTCAAGAGTCCCAGTTTGAATCATCTTGGCTCTGGCCTTCCTGTGTGGAGTTTGCATGTTCTCCCCCAACCCATGTGGGTTGTCGCCAGGCTCTCCGGCTTCCTCCCACACACCCAAAACATACATGGCAGGTGAATTGGACATACTGAATTGTCCTTAGGTGTGATTGGGTGTGTGAATGGTTGTTCGTCTCTGTGTGCCCTGCGATTGGCTGGCAACCAGTTCAGGGTATCCCCTGCCTGCTGCCCGAAGCCAGCTGATAGGTGCCGCTAAGCCTGCGACCCCCATGGTGATAAGCGGCTCTCAAAAATGGATGGAAAGATGGATATTTTTACTTGCCTGAAAATTAAAAATATCACAGAGAATGCAGCATGCATCATCACACTATCATTTATAGCGTAACAGTGCTTTCGTTTTCATTCGTCCATGCATCAAACGCATAATTTTTGATAGGGATGCATTCTTTCAAATCAATGTGCGCCCATCTGATGCATTTTTTTGTTGTTTCTGTTTTTACATCAAAATGCAATGGATTTTGAGCACAGAAAAATATGTTTAGTGAGCAATAATAGATTTTGGGCACAGAAAATGATTTTGCTCGCTCAAAATCTGTCTATGCTCACTCATGACACCCTCCTTTCTCTTTTTCAACCTCTGGCTCCCTGCATGCTTGGGTTTGTCCCCTCTTCGTGCACACCTTGGCACACGTCACAAATACTGTATGTCACAATTCGAGCCAATCAGAGCTAGCAAAAGTAAACTGTTTGACTGTTTGGTCTGTAGTTAGATTGCTTGTTATGTTCACCTGGAAAAAAGCAAATGAGATCACGTCAAACAGACTTGGGTGGGAGAAGGTTGAAAGCTTGGTGGCACATTTATAACGTGTGTATCAAGCTGAGCGTGCAGAGAGGGCAAACCCAACGACGGAGAGAATAAATCAAGCAAAATCTTTTTCTGCCTTCAAAATCTTTCATTGCTTGCTCAAAATTTATTTATTTGCTCACTATATCTTTCTGTGCTTAAAATCCATTCTTGCTCTCTCAAAATGTTTCATTGCTTGTGCATAATACATAGTGGCTTGTGCATAATACATAGTGGCACATATATGATTCCACAAAAAAAGTGCTCTATTTAGGCCCAAAACAATGGCTACTGTTTTTTTTTTTTTTTTTTGGTATCAGTGACAAGTCAAATAATACACAATCAGGGAACAATAAGCCAGAAAGTAAAAAGTGAAAACGAAACTCTTCAGAAGATTGAGAAGAGAAACAAAACAGACATGTTTAAGCTAAACAAATCTACAATAAAAGCAAAAGCAAATTTTTCCACCAAAATGAACTGTGTTGAGAAGATGATGGTGGATGCTGCATGCAAGTTCATTCTCTTGTTTTAATAAATTTTACCGTTCTATTTGTTAATATCTGTAGTTGTTTTTAGCTCACGTCTTGCAATAGCCGTTTGAAGCCGTTTGTATTGCGCAATATTTGGGACTCCAAACATTTTTGTTGGGACCCATAGCTTTTTACTATTGTAAGTCCGGGGACCCAACCGTTTCCGAAGGTAAAATAAGCACTGGCAAATATAAACTACAGTATGTCCAATATTTATGGACACAATAGTTCAGTCCCCAGCACCAGATTCTACAAAGTCTCGGAGGTTTGATGCCTTTTGGAGAGCCTCAACATTCACCACAATCTATGTGTGTATCCTGGTTAAAATGTGTGTATAATAGGATTTCCAAAGAGGACACGACAACACTCACTCAATCACACCCTTGAGAAGGTTAGAGAATGTTAGCCCCTAATACCCTATCTACATGATGAAATTACAGTGTTCCCTCGTTTTTTTTTTTTTTTTTGTGGTTAATGGGGCCGAATGACCCCCCGCGAAAAGTGAAATTCGTAAAAAAAAAAAGTAGGACCCCCCCCAACCCCCAAAGAATTTTCATGTATGTGGGTACCATAATTTTTCAATGTAAAAAATATTTATAATTGACATATTTGAGACAAAGATTACTGAAGTATACTTTACTTAAATCTGTAATTAGTAAACCTTGTACAGCAGCTGTTCTGTTAGTGCTTACACTTTGCATTCCTTGGCCATAGTAGGGGAACATGTAATCAACGCAGTTTGATTAGTCAACGACGGGGATCCCTCAGCTTGTGTCTCGCTTCACACAGATTGGATGTTGGGAGACTCAAAACTACTTTTGCGAGACACAATTTGCGAGCTAATCTGGTAGGGGAACAGAAAGGTAGAGAATCAGGGAGCGGACAGATCATCACTTGGCGATTTGTTCGGCAACAACAACGATGAAGGCGTGGGGGGTTGGGGGCGAAAGGCTAATATAGAGTGCACAAATATGAACTCACCATTAACGCCAAACTAATGGGAGCCCTCAGCTTGTTTCTCTCTTCACACAGATGCAATGTCAGGGGACTCGAAAATACTTTTGAGGCTGCCGCCATTTGCGAGCTCATCTGATTCGGTAATAAAAAGGTCAGTTTGTGGGTCCTTTTTGGACAAAGTAGTGCTCAAAGCCCTCACTACGAAAAGTCATTATTTCAATTAGGACTACTGGTACTGTCTGTTAAATGGTTTCTTTTTCTTCGAAATTGTAGGTGCGTCACCTGTCTCTTGACTGGGCCTTTCCTTGATGTCTGTTTTTCACTCATTTAACTTATTTGGGAGTGAAATTTTGGTGCTCAAGTGACTGAAATGAATCCAAGAGAATCTGGCCAGTTTCCAAAATACTGAAAAAGGTTGTTCAAAATTCGTTTTTCAGTTCATTATTTTGGGTGTGGTCCATGTGGCCCAGTACTCTTTGATCCACAGACTGGCAGTTGGGGACCTCTGACATACAAGCTTCACTCTTAAGTCGAAGTCGGAGGAGTGCCTGTGGCATGCGTTACCTTACAGTCAAATTGTCTGCATGTAGGAAACCTTCACAGCGCTTTCGCAATATAGCTCTTTTTTTCCCCCCAATGAAAAAGAACCGCAAAGCACCACGAAAGAAGAAGCGCAAAGTCGCGAGGGAACACTGTATACATGTCAAGTATAGCAGGAGACAGACAAAAAGTCTCAATGATGCAAGGAGGAAGTCTGGTGTTCTTGTCTAAAATAGCCATTGTGTTTGTGCGTGTGTTTGTGAATGTGTTTGTGCACCTGTGCATGTGTGCGTATGTGTGCATGTGTTTTTAACAGAACTCTTCTAGCTTTGGGGTGCCATGTTGGTCTTGAAGATGAGAAAGCAGTTAAGAAAGTCAAAAGTATCGAACTGTCATCAGAGTGAGTTATCTTTTGAAAAATTTAGTGTTGTAATGTTTTAGTAATTTTAATTTTGTTTTATTAATGTTAAGTGTCAGGCAGTTGGTGGTCCAATAGTGTTGTACTTCAATGCTCTCTTTGCAGCTATGAGTTGTCCAGTGGTTACAAACCTGCTCCCCTGGACCTGTGTCATATCAAACTGACAACCACTCAGGAAGCCATGGTAGACAAATTGGCTGAAAATGCACACAATGTTTGGGCAAGAGACCGTATCCGTCAGGGTTGGACCTATGGGATTCAACAGGTAGGTCTTGTTGTCATCCTCAATTCTTGGTTGCAGACACAAGTCAATACAAGCAAAATAAAACATCTCAAAAGATCAAACAAAATAAAACACACTAAGGTATCTGGTGTACAAGTAAAATTTAGTATTTATACAAATTATTGCGCCAGTGAATTCCATACTTAAAAAATCTATAACAGCTATTGACTGGGCAGCCCATGGCTTCTATTATGCAATTACAGTGCTTGTTTTGTCTAGCCAACTAATAAAGCTACATGTCTTTATATCATATCAAATTTTGGCACTCTTTTAGACACCAATAACTGGTACTATGTCATCTTGAAACTCCAAGGAGGAGCCTCAGTGCATAATTGTAGCCTTTTTAATTTTGACTTTTTATCATTGGACCACAGCTGAGCAGTATGCAGTAATGTAATATACGTTCTGAACAATGAGCATTTAACATCATCAGAGCACGTACAAATTAGTAAAGCATAAATAAAACAAATGAATAATAAATGAAACATTGGGAAGTTTAATTTCCTATCCTCAGCGCTTTTACTATCATTACATGACTTTTTTAGAACCATAATGTCATGATTGATGCCATTGTGAGAGCACAATCTAACATTTGTTCCAAACTAGAACTATATGAGCCAACAAGGACCAGGTCATCATAATACATAAAGTAATTTATTATTGTCCTACCCACAAGTCAATCTGTATTACACCCATTCAGCTGAATTCGTTGATTCAAGTAGGAATTAAATACAGTTGGATAAAATATTCCTCCTTACTTTACGTCGTTAGTAACATAAAAAGGAGCTGAGTCAGTATCATGTTTTTGATTGAAGCCAAAACATGTTATCGCTGAAAAGAAGAAACATTTCTATCTTTGCTTGCAGGATTCACTCTTTGGACGAGACACGGACTAAGGCAATGGGTTTATAATTGTTCATACTATTCAAGATACCAGTCAGTGTGTATCAGACAATCATTAGTAATAGACAGTACCAAGTGACAAACAGGGTAGTGAGACAATCAGTTACTGACACATTGCAATTCATGTCATACTGTGTTTGTGGGGTGATGTGAAAGTGTGACAGATTTAATGTCGTAAACTAAATTCATGTCATTGGTAGTAAGTGCATTAGGCATGTTACTAATCTGCTCTATTGTAGGTCATATTGCTGTGTCTTGATTGCAGACACTCGAGCCATGTTTACATGCAGAATGCAAGTCTCGTACTGAGCTCCGACTAATTGAGAACCCTTTCATACTTCAATGGTCTAACAACGAACTCACACAAAGACCTATTTTTAGAGTTTCCCAAATAATCCTCTTTTCTTCTAGTGATTATAAATAGAACCAAATGGCATGAATATTTATACTCATTTGGGCTGTATTTGGAGCAGAAGAGTTATGATGCAAATTTGCGGCAATCAACATTAAGGGGTGTAATAGGTGCCATTGCCATATAAGGCCAATAAACAACAACTCTGTTTTATCAGGGTTAAAAAGCAGCATATATAGATAACCTCACCAGGGTACTTACTGAGGTCAGTATGGCTATAGGGCTTCATAGTCGTCTCTCAAGTAAGAGATTGGGTGTTCCTCATCCTCAAACATCGTGACCATGAAGTTTCCTTGAACAAGACTTCAGTGCCCAGTCCAGTTGCTCCTGATGTTGCGTCATCAGTAGTTAATTACTCTGAGTACTGTCGGTGTGAAAAGCTTTGAGTACCTAAGGTAGAAATGTGATCTAAACACGAAAGATTATTTACCGATGCCTACTTTGTGACCATAGCCATTTGGACAGTAATGTCCAGAGATTTATTTTTTTTTAACACAAAGTTAACATGTCTTCTTTTCATGCTTGTCAGGATGTTAAGAATCGCAGAAATCCTCGTCTGGTGCCCTACACCCTCTTGGATGAGAGAACCAAGAAATCAAACAAAGACAGTCTGAGAGAAGCTGTCAGAACTCTACTTGGTTATGGATACAACCTGGAAGCTCCTGACCAGGACCACAGTATAGTTCAAACTTTCTACTGCATCACTCCATCCATAACATATCATTTGATACGCTTACTAAATATCTGTCCCTCTTTCTATCATTAATTAGCTCACTTTGATCATAGAAGTATGTCGGCTGAAAGGTTCCGGATCTTCAGAGCTGAAAGATTCTACTGTGTGAATGCAGGAAAGTGGTACTTTGAGTTTGAGGTAAGTGGAAAATAGGGGAAAAGGAGCCTCTGACTTACAGTGTGGAGAATTACGCGTTAAGATTTACATGTTTGGCTGTTTATATGATAATATATATTTTTGGTGTATGGAAGAAAGTAGAATCTTGTTATATGACAGAAGATTCTGTGGCTGGTATAGAGCCTCAATTGTTTTAAAACTATATTTGTTTCAGGTATTGACAGCAGGAGAGATGAGGGTTGGATGGGCAAGACCAGGATGCCTACCAGATTTAGAATTGGGTTCTGATGAACAGGCCTTTGTCTTTGATGGATTCAAGGTAGCTACATTTGTTTTGTGCAATTTTCTTGGAATCCTGATAAACCTTTTTAAATACTGTGGTTGCACGATCCTGTCCAAAAGTAGTTTTACAATACTGTGCATTGATAACATTTTAGGTCGACATCAAGAAGGTCAACATGAAAGAAGTAACATGTCATATTTACTTTAGATAACATTTTAATTGAATATGCAGAGGTGGGCAGTTCGTTGGTACTTATGGACTGGCCAACGAACTGTCGAATCACGTCAAACAGAAATGACTGATGGAAGACTCGATTTAATCCGTCAACCACACACAATCTTGCTATGTTGGGCAAGAATACGTAGAAGTGTGCTTTTTACTTAATAAAATCATGACTGTGAACCGCACAAAAAACAATGAGGTCCTAGCCATGTTCAGCAAACATAAAGAGGTGAAAGTCAGTCATGTAAACGTTTCACACATTATTGAAACTTTTGCTTTGAACACAATGTGTTGCATGATAGCATAGTGGATAACACATAATTAAAACTGTAAAACTTATATCGTTGTCAGTGGTTAAATTGCCTTGAGAGCAAGATTGTTAAACTTGTTTCTTTGTCTGATCGCGTCTTACACTTCCATATTCACAAGCATAAGACCGTTTCATCATTAGCCAGCAAAATAATTTATCGAGTTACGACTGATGATTACAATGACAGACGACAATGACGAATGAAACCAACCGCTCCATCAAGCTTAGTCCATCATATCAAAAAGATTTCTCATCAGTGGTCTCTCGGACATTCGTTGGTGATGGACCAACAGACTGCGAACCTTCTGTTTTTGGCATTTTTATTATCATTATTATCATCACTAATAATTGTAGTAGTAGTCTTTTGTGTTAAGTTATTATAATTATTTAGGGAAAAAAGTAAACTGTTCGGAAACTTTAGAGGTGAATTAATATTTTTGTGAATAAGTCTGAAATTCTTTGCAGGTAACAACTTACCAAGCCTGTGACCCATTGCCATTAGCAAACTTTTGCATTATTTTACGATGCTTTTCTAGGTTTTCCTTACAGATTTTTTTCCTTGTAGTTTGTTTTGGGTGTGATAACAGTTGTTCATTTCGTGTCCTCATTTCGTGGATAAAGCTTATTCCCAAATCTAAAAGTGTGGCGGTATTTTGCGCTATTTATTGTTTGAATAATGAATTACATGAAAAGTGGCTGGGTTCAAACATGTATCCAATAAAAATTAAAGTATCTGGAAATAAATATTTTAATCAGGTCTCCCCCTCTCTTATACCTCTACTAATGTATGCCCAAATGTTTTCATGTATTAATATTCAATCCCTTAGATGTGAATGTGAGTATCTGTATATACGTAAAAGGCCCCATTCACTTATCCTCATTAAGGCCCCAGGTGAGCTGGAGCATATCCCAGCTGACTTTGGACTGGAAGCGGGGAACTGTACTGAGCAAATGTTCTGCACTTGATGACGACTGCAGTGTGTGTCAGTGTATCTCTGAAGTGTATTTCTTGTACTGATAAGGAAACATATACTACACATGGTTTATCAAGAAAAACTGCACCCAAGTGGGTTTTTGGTTTTGCTGGTTGTATCAAAGCAAGCTTATAAAAGCTGCGGAAATCCATTATGTTGAGGCAATAAGTGGACAGCAATACTTGCCTGCCGGAAGCGGAGATGTGACACGGCATCGCTGATTGCACGTCTGAATGCAATTCATCCCTCAATGTGTGTCAGTTTCTTGATCCTAAGTTAGTTTCCCAATTTCTGTCAGAAATTATCAAGCAGAAGCTTTTTTTTAATTTTTTTTTTTGCAGTTACAGCGACAATATGTCTGCATCAGAATTAAGCGAGTCACAAACCTCCATCTGTAGTCCATACATAAAACCAGAGGACCCAGGACAAAACAACAGTGGCACACAAAACATCCGTCACATACAGTATACATCATATGCAGACAGTCTAAAAAGTACATACCTAATATAAAGTGCACGGCATAAAGGACCGAGTGCAATAGAAAATGCTTTTTAGAGAGTGCGATTTTTTAATGCCTTATATATACAGTCTAAAGAAATAATCCTATACAATGTGGGGTATAGTGCATCTTGTGTGCACATATAAAGTGCTACTAAGTGCTATTTATTTTGCTTTTATATACATAATCCAAAAATATATTCTTACTATAAAAGTGCAAGCATTAGGATACACACATCTCTTACACTGCTTGTTAAAATACAACGCGACTGTCTAATCTGTGTTCAACTTAACACAGGAATAATCAAGCCATTCTGCTACTCTGTCAATAGCCTCAGATAATCAAGCAGCAATATCATTTTTTTCCATGTGTAAATGAAATAGTGTTGTCTGTCTACAATGATATTTCTATCTTGTCACAGACACTGGGCAGACACTTAGCAGGTCTAGCTAAGCCTCTCTCTGATGAACTCAAGGAAGTAACAGCAGGCTGTTTCAGTAGAATGATTTGGAGAAAAGCCAAATTGCATGGGATGTAATAAATTCTCTTTGTCAGGATGTGCCTAATTGTTCTGCAACCACCAGCAATATGGTGATGGTGGGGAATATACTGATGGGCCTGTAATTTGACACTTCCTGTCAGTTACCTGATTTAAATGGTGCAGTTATAATGGCTGACTTAAGAGCTGATGGAAAAACACACGTATTCATGAGAGATCAGTAACATGAGTAAGAGATGGGTCAAATATATCTCTATGCTTTTTAAGAAAAGCTTAATAATATCTTAGAAGTTATGCGTACTTCTGACTAAAACCTTAAAAGAATGCCATCCTTGACACTGTGGAAGCATGATGTAACAAGTAAATGTCAAGAAACCTGCGAGAACATCTGAAATTTATTTGGATAAAATCTAAGCCACTTTCAATGGGAAAAGATGTGTTTTGAATCCCATATAACATTAATTTGATTGGTTGGTTAATTATAAAAAGTCCCCTCTGGAGTTATACAGTAATAGTGTGCAAGCCCATTATCTCAATTACAGTGTGCAAGCCCATTTTCTGTTATTTTTGCTTCTCCACTCAAAGTTTTTTTCTTTTCTTTTTAAATTAAGGGTGTTTGTCGGTCACCTGACTGATGCTTAATGTGTTTAACTTACTAAATTACAAAATACAAAAAAAAAACAAAAAAAAACGGGTGCATAAATCGTTCCAGGGTCGACCTTTCTACTTTGCTGGGCTAGTCCCTCCAAGTGTACAAAGTGAAGTGAACGGAAAAATAGATTAGATATGATGGAGTTCCATTTAAAACTGCTTTGTTGGATTAATTGTTTTCCAGGTTCAACGCTGGCATCAAGGTAATGAGCACTTTGGGCATGCCTGGCAGGCTGGTGATGTTGTTGGATGTCTGGTAGACCTGAATGAACACACCATGATGTTTACGATTAATGGAGAACTACTCCTTGATGACTCCGGCTCTGAACTGGCTTTCAAAGACTTTGATGTTGAGGAAGGTTCGTATATGATCATATATCCACCATCATGTGTCATTCACAATGCATCTCACAAATTTGCAAATGTGTCACTGGTAAGTGCTAAACCATCTCACCTTCAGGGTTACCAAACCAGCCATTATTTAATTTGAGTAATCTGTTTTTGGTACAGCGGACTGCTGGCCTCTGCCTCACAGTTCAGAGTTCCCGTTTTCAACCCCAGCTTGCTCCAACCTTTTTTTTTTTATTGCGTGATTTTTGCATGTTCTCCCTGCGACCGCATGGGTCTTTTCATGCACTCCAGTCTCCTCCCACATTCCAAAAACATGGTAGCATGGTAGCTGTATTGGACATGCCAAAAATGCCCCTCAGTGCGATTGTGAGTGTGAATGGTTTTTGTCTCTGTGTGCCCTCCGATTGGCTGGCAACCGGTCCAGGATGTCCTCCGCCTTCTGCTCAGAGATGGCTGGACTAGGCTCCAACAAGCCAGATACCCAAGCGAGGTTAAGCAGCTATACAAAATGGCTGGATGTTTTTAAAACTACTAATACAGTGGGCCCCTGTGTTACGAGATTAATCCGTTCTGCTGTTGGGCTCGCAAGACGACTTCACCGTATGTCGGGCAATCCAAACCTATTTTAAATAGCTCATGCATTTAGAACCCCAGGTAAAAACATCTAAATTGTACATCCATATTTAAAATTGGTACTAAAATAGAATAGTAAATGCTACTTATATATAATATACATGTGTACAATCAGAAAACATTATAAATAAAAAATACAGAAAGGATTTATTTACCTTTGAGTGGCGCTTGTTATGCCCATATTCCCTAGTAAGGGTAGCCTAGGCTAGGCTAGAATCATATTTCTTGATTATCTCCAGTTTCGTTTCCATATAAATCATCTTCTTACTTCTCTTTTTAACATCACTAGCAATCTTGGGACCCATGGCTAACTCTTTCAAGTTTGAAAGATTTGAAATACACTATATATGCGCTTTTGTAACCACTCGCGATACAACAAAGCTTTACCATTCTGCCATTTTGAAACAAGTGAGGCCGACCAATAGTACACCAGCTTCTCCGTGAGGAGACGCTGACCAATAGCAGATCGGCATTGTAGTGACGTGTTGCATGGAGACAGTTAGGCAACAGAACAGAAAATAAGTGCAATTACCTAAAAACGACTGCAGATGGAGAAAAAAACAACAACACAAATACAGCCAACCCCCCAGGATCATGACAATTGTTTTTGTCGTAAAGCGGGAAAAATACCAAAATACCAAGAGGGGATGAAAAAACTCAGTATTGAGAAAAAAACGTAAGCCAGGGATGCTGTAACACGGGGGTCCACTGTACCTGATCATCATACAGTGAACTGTATTTCATGATTATTCAAATTATGAGTTGAAAATAGGGCTGCACGATCTATTGTTTTGGGACAAAATCAAGATCTCAGGCAATACAACCGAGATAGTGAAAGGTGCACATTTTATGGGCAGCTTTAATCCCCCAAGCACATTAATCGGCGGCATGGACATGTCACACAAACCAGTTCATTTAAAAAAAAAAAAGTGTCACATCTATACCACACTGTCACTCATACTCACAAGCGCAGACAAGACTTAAAGAGTATAGCTACACATGCACACCCACACTTACACATCAATGCTGACGAGTTGTCAGGATGATTACTCTAAGTTGCCACTCTGTAGATATAGTGCCGCAAGCTCAGTTAATGGCAAAAGTGACAGTAGAGAGTTTATCATGGGTCTACTTTTGGAACTAAAATATACAATATAATGTTTTCCACTACCCCCTGAAACAGGGCCAAAGCCAGATGGGGGCCAGGGGTGGCCAAGAAAATGTTGGTATCTGTGATTGTTCTGCTATGTTTAACATGTATACGGTTCATACATTCCTTGATAATTGTGAATTATTTAAAGTGCACATGACAAAATAAAAAATGCTTTTATTTTATTCAACATTCTTTCATTCTTCCATATTCTCTCCAATTATTTTGAAAATAAATGTAAATGTACCACATTTATGTTATTAGGGTCTTCTACTTGAAAGAAGTTTTAGAAAGAAAACTGTTTTTCAACATACTTCATTTTTCATTTGAAAGAAATAACAGAAAACGCAGTCTGTGCAGCAATGATGGCACCCCTCTTTAATATTTAGTTGCCACCCTTTGGCATTAATGACATCTAAACGTATCTTCAATCTGTAACCTTCTACACTTCTCAGATGGTATTTTTTTTTTACCTGCTCTTTCTTGGCACAACTTTCAAGTGCTCTAATGATTGCAAGTTTCTTTTTTCCATTTGCAAACTTCAGCTCATACCCAAGATTTTCAATAGTATTGAGAGCAGGACTGCTTTAAAACTTGGGATTTTAAAGCAGTAAATTTTTCATTTTCCACCGATCCTGCGTGCTTTTTGATGTGTGATTTGGGTCTTTGTCTTACTGGAGGACACATTATCTTCGACTCAAACCTAGTTTTCTCTCACTGGGTAGGACATATCATTCTAGAATCTCGATAAATCTCTGATTTCAAAATTCATGTGAAACGATCAAGGCCTCCACTACCAGTTGTAGCAAAGCAGCCCCGCATTATAGTGGATCTTCCACCATACTTAACTGTTAGGAGGGTGTTCTTTTCCCTGTAGGCTTCACTGCACCATCTGTAAATAAAGTGTCCATAGCTATTTTTTCCAGAAGTATTGTGAATTGTCCAGGTACTCTCTGGCAAAGTTCCTTTTTATGCCTTTGCTATCGAAAACCCTACACCCATAAAACACTGTTTGGTATAGTGTGTGGCCTATGGTACTTGCTGAAACCATAACCCCTGACCAGTGATGGGTAACAATAAAAGTAAAGAAGCACTCTGGCTTCCTTCCACATTCTAAAAACATGCATGACAGGTGTACTCAATTTCTTTAAAACTTCTGCATCTCCTTATTTGCACATGTGCAATACAATCAATCCAATTACATCCAGACAGCAAATTCTGGTTTACATGCACATACGGCATGAAGGTAAAACATATGCTTACACACACGAGGCTACCTCAAGGGTATTGTGAAAGTCCCACATTATTCTTCCATGCAATGACCACTTGCTTGGGCTCTACGCTTGTAAACTTCACCCTACTTGAGAAAAAACAAAACAAAAGGCACATGTGGGGAAGCCCTCTTTGGAATGTGTTTTGAGCTAATGGCACCATCCTCTTTGCAAAGATAAATTTGTACTCAGGTTTTGTACTTTGTCTCCAGTCTCGCTAATGGATAACTGTGATATTATAGCATGTATACTAACTACTGATTATATTTTTCTTTCCTAAGGTTTCATACCTGTGTGCAGTTTGGGTGTGTGCCAGGCTGGGAGGATTAACTTTGGTAAAAATGTCAGCACCCTGAAATACTTCACCATATGTGGTCTGCAGGAAGGCTTTGAGCCCTTTGCTGTCAACATGAACCGTGATGTCACTATATGGCTCAGTAAAAGGCTTCCTCAGTTTATACCTGTACCCCTTGACCACCAACATATAGAGGTAATTAGACACAACCACAAAATTACAACATTCTCAAAGGGCCAAGGTTTTTAGGGTGCTTAAGAGACAAATGATTGTTTTGTTGAAAATTATAATGCAAACAAGGGACTGTTCTCAACTATAGGAAAAACATGATTTTTCTTTCTTTTTATGCACTGCCAAGATGACAAAACAAAACGACAGTTGGGTCCAAACAAATGAACTTTTAATTAAAATATTTTAAATATTCTTCTATCTTTAAGGTGACAAGAACAGATGGGACAGTGGACTCTTTTCCTCGTCTAAAGGTCACACAAAAGTCATTTAGTTCACAAAACAGCAACGCTGACATTACTTTCTACAGACTGAGCATGCCCATTGAATGTGCCGAGTCCTTCTCCAGACCTCCGTCTAATGGGAGTCTACAGACAGTAAGATCTACAAAGCCAAATTTTGTCAAAATGTGTCATCCATTGCTGGAGAATATCACATATTTAATGTTCTTGTATGTAGGAGGTGGAAGACTTTGAAAACGACTTTGAGATCCTTGTGAAAACAGCTCATGTCCACAATGCTTCAAGTGGTTTGGACAGAGGTGAATTCAACAATCAAAAAGATTATAACCACAAAAAAACTTCCAAGCTAAAGCAAAGGTAAACAAGTTGACAACCTATGGTGTATCACACATGTGCACACGGCATGCACACACACACACACACACACACACGTACACACACGCGAGACTTCAAAAGAAAGTGCTAACTGCTCACTTACTCTACAGTGTATAAGGTTTAAAGTAGATTCAAGTAAATATGTGTACTGCAGTCATATTTGTCTTAACCCTCTCCAGACAGGCCTTTTCCATTTTGCAACAATAATATGAGAGTCCCCTAGGTATTCCACATTAATATTGTTTGAGGCATTTTTATAGATAGATAGATAGATAGATAGATAGATAGATAGATAGATAGATAGATAGATAGATAGATAGATAGATAGATAGATAGATAGATAGATAGATAGATAGATAGATAGATAGATAGATAGATAGATAGATAGATAGATAGATAGATAGATAGATAGATAGATATTTTGTTTTATGTATTTCTTTGTTTTTTTTCAGGTTTTTGTTGAAGAATAAAGCAGACAAGTCCTATCCTTCCCCCACCTGTCTGTCAGAGGACGTGATGGTTGACGAGAGGAACAAATATGAATTTCTCATGCAAGTTTCAACCGTAAGATCATATAACTTTTTTCTCACTCTCAGTTTCTCACTCCCTCTTGCTTTCTCTCTTTGTGTTTGAATCCGTCAACACCCACCCCCCGTCCCCATCCCTCCCCACGTCATTGAAGTTTGTCCAAAATATTGTACTTAAAATATTGTAATTGCAAAACGGGAAAATAAGTAACAGGAACAGGTGACATCGACATATCAAGTGGGAGACAATGACGATGGTTGGACAAGAACTGAAAAGAGCCTGGAAACTAAACACAAGCCAAACTGACAAGACAATGATGACCAACTGAACAAGACACAAATGGTGCAGGGAGCTGATTGGTTGACAGGGTAATGGGTTGTCAAGTATAGGTGGATACAATTAAACGAGACACTGACCCAAAAGAAAAGAAACCAATGCTAAAAAAGAACTCAAAGAAAAACCAAAGCAAACTCAAACACGGAACATGACTATATTTTTTGTTTTTGAGTTTTGCTGTACAGACAAAACTTTTGAGTTTGACACATCATGTCAAAATCAAAAGTTTTGAAAGTTGAAAGTTTTGAAAACTCAAAACAAAACAAAACAAAAAATATAACTGGACTCCCCAGTCTCCTTTTGGATGGAAGTGTTTTAAACTTATTGTAGCCCTGCCTCTTATTTTGGTGGAGAAAACAACCAAACTGCCACTTGTTCAATATAACCCCTATATTTAAATGTGTCTGAAGGAAACTCATTAACATAACTAAACAAAATGGTAATTCTACTATTATCTCTTATTATAGTACTCATATTCTGTAAGGATCTTCCCTGGCCAAGAGCCCAGCGGCGTGTGGGTGGGCTGGGTCACCTCTGACTTTCATCAATTTGAACTGGGCTTTGGGTTGGACAAGATCCAAACTGTAACAGTGACTTTGGGAGATGACAAAGGCAAGGTTCACGAGAGGTGAGTGAAATTATGTTTAAGTGTGGCGTTGCTACAAAATAATTTAAGAATATGCCAAAATTGGAAAATAATCATCTTTTTCCAGTTAATCTATGCTCACCCTTCAACTACATTATTGTTCAAGTTTCGTGTTGCTGTGCAACACATTCTGGAAAGGATAACTTCAGAACCTTTTCAGTGGTTGTGTAGGCTTCACTTTTCAAAGAAACATTTTATTTTGAAGCATTGTCTGACTTCCTTTACAACAATCTGCATTGACAGATTTCACTGGGGCACATCCCATGCTGCTTCCGTGAAAATTTCCCCAATAATAACAAATTCACTCCAGAGAGCACATGCCACATCCTACTTAGTATAGTAATTCATTGCTACTGTTTTCACTTCACATAAGCAATGTGCACTTAACTAGTTAATATAGTAATTTATTCATGTGTAGCTGATAGTCTTTCTTCGTGAGGAGGGGATCGGCAGGAGATGAGAATCACAAAGGAAGTCCGTAAGTTTAAAATTTTGAATTGACTTAAAGTTTAACTCTGAGATCAATGATATCATGAAGTTATTTGTCCGCAGCAGGAAGGAATGAGGGAGGTAAATGAAGTCCTAGCTAGCTAGACAACATGAGTCTGTCTTAAATTCATGCTAAATTAGCTAATGTTATACTTTGTGTCAAGCCAAACATATTAATTCGCTGTATGAGCTGTCGGGGGAATTCACATTACTATAGTAACTCGATGCTACTGTATTCACTCCACATAAACAATGCGAACATGGCTAACTAATGTTGTATTTTTTTCCACGTGTACTTGCATGAATCATAATGCTACTTGTGGTCCGTTGGCTCTGCATAGATAATTTTGAGCACAGCAATGATCCTGTGTCAGTTGACAGATATAGCCATTGAATCAGGGGTGTCTAACATACAGACCACGGGTCGGTTCTGGCCCGCAAATAGGTTTAAACCTTCCCACGAGATTAATCCAAAAATGAGCTGGATATTTAGTCAATAAAAACTTGAAATGTTTTACGATTAATAGTAATGTTAATTATTTTGTATTTTTATTAATAGTGATGTTGTACTTGCACAGTCAAAACAGGGTGCCTTTAATTGATGTGCAAGTACCTTCAAATCCAAATTCAAACATTTTGATCTGATATTTGTTTAGAATGGCCTGTTCAACCCTAACCCTACATTTGTAGTCAATGACTCTTGCACAGATTCATAAAGTTTAATATGTATATTTGTCAAATGTAAAATAAAATGTAAAATAAAAACATGTAAAATACAACATCATTGTGATACAACCCTAAGTTTACCACTGACCACAAGAGTATATAATTTCAATGCAAATATCTATGTATACTCAATGATGACCATCTTTCAGTATGAAGCGGAGTAACTGCTATATGGTGTGGGCCGGCGCGATCAGCAGCCCAGAAGGAGGGAGTAACACTGGTTTGGAGATTGGATGTTTGCTTGACACAGCAAATGGACTGCTGTCCTTTACTGCCAATGGCAAGGACCTCCCCACATACTATCAGGTTTGTAACCCAAAAGGTACAGTGTTTGGCATATACTGTACACACAATCATAAACTTGTTGGAACATGGACGCTGCACAACTTTGGGTATTTATGGCAAAATGAACACGAGCTGCGTCGTGAGGAGAAGGATAAACAGTGCATTCACATTAAATGGTGGGACAATTTGGGAAATCTGAAACACACTTTACCTGCAACGAATAATTATAACATGGATATGAACACAAGAAACTTTGATGAGTTTAGGAAGATGAGATTGATTCTGTTTTGCTGTAGGTTTTACATTGTTACCAAAGTGTTGGTGCATCTTATACACAGTAATGTAGAAAATACCAGATTTTGACCCCCAAATTAAGGGTGCGTCCTGTACACAAGTAAGGGAATTACAGTATTTTATTTTTATCATTTATCCGAGCTTTAATTATTTTTTTTCATGTTCACCGCAATGTTCTCACATATACTTTGTCGCGACACACTGCATTGGGGCACCAACACACAATGAGTGCTGGCCCGTTGAACAAAGAAATGTCTCCATTAAAGCAAAACAATTTTCTTTCAATGTCTTTTTTAAAAGTTATATGAAATAGTTGATATTCCAATAATTCCAAATAATTGATTTTCGAGCCGCTGCTTGCTGCATACAGTTCTTCTTACAGTCAAATATTTAGCAAATTTAAACTGGGTCACTGTCAATCTCTATGTTTTATGAAATTATGGTAAGAAAATTGACACCACTATACGTCAGCAAATCTGGTCATGCTTTCTTCCTTGAGAAATTATGTGGCTAAACCTCTGCGGTGCTACAAATTGACGTTGTGAACAAATTAGTGCAGAGCCCTGATATAACGATCTTGCTCTGTAAGGAAATATACAGTATTTGCTTTTACTCATTTGCATGCTGTTGGTATTTCGCACATCAACACAGACACACACGTGTGCACACACAACATTATAACATGACATGAATTTATTGAAACGTAAACTTTCTTGGGATTAATCAAAATGTTCTATCTCAGGTGGAGCCCAGTACTAAACTCTTCCCAGCCGTATTTGCCAAGGCTACAAGCCCCAATGTCTTCCAGTTTGAACTGGGACAAATAAAGGTAAGATGGATAAATAGTAAGAATGCTCCAAGCAATAATAAGCATGCTCTTGCACACCATTGGAGATTCTTAGGAGGGATTATTAAAGATTTTAGGCCAGGCTCCATTTATTTAATTTAAAAGAGGCAAAAATATATATATATATATAAAATTGGTTTGGCCTATTTATTTATTTATCATTTGAAGTAAATTCACTGCCAGAATCTTTTTAGCAGAGGTTTTGTCCATAATGATGTTTTTGCATAAAAATGGTTACATTTTTGGCATGGGTTTTTGAGAGATGTTTATGTTATGATGGACAGCTATCTATCCATTATCTAGATTACTTTGAAATGACCCCGGACTGCAATTATAAACTAACAACCATTCATGGGGATTTATAGTTAAAATGCATGTTTCTTAATTGCGGGACGATTAGTACCCAGTTCCCGGAAAGAACTTGCAAGCAACACAAAACCATGTCTATCACAAACAGGAATGCTTAAGCTTCATATTTAGCTCACAAAGCTAATAAAGATTATGTACTAACTGAAACTTAGACAAAAACATATAACTACTTAAAACCAACAGTGCAATGAGAGCAAACTAGGCAATATAAACCATGGTAGGTGCTGCAAAACACAATGGAGTTTCTGGCACAGCTTGTGTCATTTTGAAGATACTACTATTGCAACAGCACAACATAATGTATTCATTGGCTCCCACTTACCTTTTTACAACAGCATCATCTGTGAGGAGGAATTGTCCAAAGCAGGCAAAATCCTCCCCCCAAAAATGGAACCACCTCATACATCATCATCACTAGCATTGTTTGGGTGTGCTGTTTTGTGTTGTGCTTTGTGTGCTTATCTTGAATAAAGTTTTCAAAAGATGGGTCTGTGCAAGCTCTTCCATCCCCACTCAAAAAAAAAAAAAAACATCTCAGAAACCCCACGCAATTTCTCTAGGTAATGACGTCCTTTGCATTAGTGATGCTCCCCCAGCAACATAACGTTTGTGTGTAACTTTTCTTCTGTTCAAATTACATAATAAAGTCAGCCTTTCACAGGTGATTTAGGATGCGAGCTATTATCCTTGGTGCCGATCGGCACTCCGGTGGTCTTCATAGGTAGAAGTGCCAAATGACACCTTTTTGGCCTTTCCAGTGTTAAATGTGTGTCCCAGGGGCTTCCCAGCTTTGTGCACAAGACAAATTGGCAGTGTAGTGACTGAGCTCCAGGCATTAGGCACACATTTTGAAATCATTCAAACGTTCTTTTAAAACAACTATCACTTCAACAACAGCCAGCTCCATAATGAGTGGGCGACAAAACCAGGAAAAAAGAATATTGCCTGTGATACATTACTGAGCGGAAAATAGAAATAGAAGCTCAGGCCGGGGAATCTCCAAGCCAAGATGCAGCTTTGTAAGGGGATGAAATTAGTCCTCAAAGTGATTAGTAAAGACAATGGGGATGGCTTTGCTTCAAGTGGAGTTGAAAAAAATAATTTACTGACTTTTGACATCGGAGACCCTCACCCATTAAGGGTGAATAAGAAGGAACTGGAACGGCGCTCTTAGTGCAAGAACATAAGTCATCAAATTGTCAACCTATCTTGACCGTTGCTCAAAAGAGTAGCATAAAAATGACAGATAAGGCAATATTACAATGCATCTAAGAACAATGAATAATGTAATGGTGTTTTATGGGACCCAAGTGGTTAATTCATGTCCATAAGCAAGGTCAACACTGAACTTACAGCTATAATATATTATTGAGGACAGTATAGTGCCATTTTGACCATTGTCTGTTTTAATTGTCTGCATCACATTGCTGCGCCCTAGTGTTTTTTTTTTTCCTTTCAATGATGTATCTATGATTTCACGAAGAAGTTTGTGAAAATTGACTAAAGTGGTTAACAATGTACACAAGGTTTAACTGCAACATGACAGGCAACTTAAATGTTTGGAGAAAAAAAAAACATGATACACTGCCACTGGAAACTTGAAAGGATACAGTAAATCACTACACATCAATCTGTAAGAGGGAATACATTATGGTAGGAAGCTATCAAATATTTAAATACTACAAAAAACCTTTTAGCAATAATGGATTTGCAATATTTCAGCACTAATAATGGATACAATTTAAAAAACAGACATGCCAAGGAAGACATTCTCATGCGTATGCTTCATCTGCTCTTGCAACAGTCCTGGATGGGCGGATCGATGGATGGATGGAAATATAAGCTGTAGTTTTTTTTTTTTAATTTGCACAAGATAAAGGTTAAATATGAAAACTCTAAAGAATTTGTTGTCTAAGATACATTTAAATAATATTTGTTTTATGTTAGGATACGATGCCTTTGTCAGCTGGTTTATTTATAAGTGAGAGGAAGAATTCAGTACCGCAGTGTCCTCCCCGGCTGCATGTCCAGTTTCTCACACCTGTATTATGGAGTCGTGTTCCCAATCACTATCCCAAGGTAATGGTTTTTATGACTTTGTATGTTTATATTGTATGCCGTGCTTCATTTGTGCATGCGCATAGTAACAATTATTTCAACAGGTTTCAGTATCCCGAATGAATGACCGACATGGCTGGCTGGTCCAATGTGATGAACCATTGCAGTTTTTGTCTCTGTACATACCTGAAGAGAACAGGTTGAATGAATCCCCTCCCTTTTTTCCGTATCAGTACTTTGATACAACTTCCTGTGCTTTCATTGCTCATTTGGTCTTTGTGTTTCTTTCAGATCACTGGATGTTCTGGAGTTGACGGAGCGGAGAGATTTATTAAAGTTTCACTACCATACCCTCAGATTGTATTCTGCAATCTGTGCATTGGGAAACAGTCGGGTTGCTCACGCCCTTTGCTCCCATGTGGATGAAGCACAGCTTCTGCATGCTATTGAGAATAAATATATGCCAGGTGAATTTCATGTTAGTCAATTAAGTGGACGTTTTGGGCCTAAAGATAGCACAACATGAGCTAAACCACAATTTTACAGATATGGGCCACAAATCAAAACCACAAGTGACCCATGTGTAATGCTATAATTTTAAACTGTGACATCATTGCTAGACGTGGCCCACATCAGCCACTGTGCCAACACGCAATGGCCCATGCCTAGCATATACAAAGGCTACTTCTGGGGGCTGTGGAGTAGGGGGGTCGTTTGAATGGAGACAATTGCGTTGATTTGATTTGATTGTTTTTCCTAAGGATTCTAGAAAAAAACAGTACAATTCCTGGAATAGCAGAATGATAGTCCTGGTTTAATATCAATCAATCAATCAATCAAATCAATCAAATTTTATTTATATAGCCCTAAATCACCGAAGTCTCAAAGGGCTTCACAGAATGAAAAGAGGTCATACAGAGACATCTTTTCAATGTAAGGTACACAACAGCATCCCCTGTCAAAGCTCCCAGAAGGGGAAGGAAAAACTCAAAAACCCCAATTTGGGGAAAATCAGAAACCTCCAGAAGGGACCACAGGTGGGAGGAGCCCCCTTCCAGGCCCACAGGTTAAAGTGGATGCTGCATGTACCGAACACAGAAACAATATAAATTACAGAAAACATATTGTGCTATATAGTGCAGTGATGTCTTGACAGCAGGCAATGTAATATGAATCCTAATTCTTGGTACCCAACCCAACAAACTGTCTGTTCATTGTCAAGCAGTCACTGGAAAGACTGGCGCCCTAGGCGAGGGCGAGGTTGTGGCGTAAAATTGACCAACAGTTAAAGAAATGGCACAATAGAATGAGACTATAAATAATTCACATGGGCCCTCTCTTGGCCCCCATACTACTGATGAACATGGCGTAACTAAGCAATTATAGAAAGTAAATGAATGGGTGCTGTACTTGGTTGGCAAAGTGAAAAGTCTTAACTTTTAAGACCAAAGTAATATATAATAGTAGTAATACCAAAGTAATAAGTCATATGTTTCTGTGTAACTTTTTTGCAGGGTTGCTTCGTGTGGGCTACTATGATCTTTTGATTGACATCCATCTGAGCAACTATGCAACTGCTCATCTCACGATGAACAATGAGTACATTGTTCCTATGACTGGTGAAACCAAAAGTATAACTCTTTTTCCCAATGAGGAAAAAAAACATGGGATGCCTGGCATTGGGCTCAGCACATCTCTGAGGCCAAGAATGCACTTTTCATCCCCAAGTTTTGTCTGTCGTTCTGAATCATCATCACAGACTAATTTGAACAATGGCTCTGGAGCAATAGATTCTTGTCAGTACAGCCCTGAACTCCCATTGGACATACTGCAAAAAAAAACAGTTGAGATGCTGACAGACGCTGTGTGTGAGGGCAACATGCAAGTAAGAGATCCCATTGGGGGCAGCACGGAATTCCTCTTTGTGCCACTCATAAAGCTTTTTTACACCATGCTCACCATGGGTGTTTTCCAAAATGGATATTTGAAGAATATACTGCGACTGATTGAGCCATCTGTCTTCTCCGACAAATGTGAGGGGCAGGAGGCAATGAATAGAAAGTTGGAAAATGAGACAGAGGAAGGACAAGAGGATGTAGTGCAAAACATACCAAGGGAGGGATTGTTGCATATGAAACTACCAGAGCCTGTAAAACTTCAGGTAATATCCATTAATTTGTAATTAATTGTTCTCCATCAGTATAATATATACTTTATATCATACAGATAAACAGTATATTTGTGCATGTTGGGGACAAACATTCCTAATTTAGAATTTCAACTTAATTCAAACAACTTACATGTAACTCCTAAGCCCTAGCAAGGTCAATTTAAAGGCAAACCAAGCAGCTAAAAATAGAAAATAAAAAGAAAGGTAAAATGACACTGTGGAGAAACAAACATTTCTATAGGCAATGCCAGGAGAAGTGGTTGCACACATAAAATACTAATACATGTCATGCACATTTTCTGTGCCATAGATGTGCCATGTTCTTCAGTATCTATGTGACTGCCAGGTGCGACATCGTATTGAAGCAGTAGTAGCCTTCTCTGATGAGTTCATAGCCTGTCTCCAAGAAAACCAGAGATTTCGCTACAATGAAGTGATGCTAGCGCTGAATATGTCTGCTGCTCTTACCGCGAAGAAGACCAAAGAGTTCCGCTCTCCACCTCAGGAACAGGTAAGCATTGGAAAAACATAGACAATGTATTATAAGCATCACATAACTTATGTAGCGTAAAGATCCATGGCAGAGATGTGTAGATCTCCTGAATAGTCTTACCTTGACACATTCTCTTTGTCAGAGTTATCAATAATAAGACTCTGAGACAAAAATGATCTTTTGCAAAAGTGGGAGAGAGCACAAAGGTCTTCCATTGATCTGGTGCTCTCCTTTTCATTTTATTACAAAGATTACAAAGAAGGTGGTTACAAGTTTCACAATAATATCATATAAGGAAATCTTTTAAGTCTGTGGTGTGTTTGTGTGCGTGTGTGTGCGTGTGTGTACGTGCCGATAGGTGTGCTAACAATGAGTTTTTATATAATATACAATATATATATATATATATATATATATATATATATATATATATATATATATATATATATATATACAGTGGGCCTCCGTGTTACGAACTTAATCCGTTCAGCGGCTATGCTCGTAACTCGAATTGCTCGTATGACGGGCAATCCAAACCTGTGTTAGTGAATGCGTGCAACGCCTGCAAAAACCTTAGGTAAAAACATCATGACTTTATACACATATTAAAAATTAGTAACAAATTCTACTGTACAGTTAAATTAAATAACATAAATATACAAAGGAAAAATGACATTTACCTTTGAGCGACGTGACTTTGAGCTGGGTGGAGGTGGAGGGGAGCAGAGACAAACCCGCAGAATTTATTTATTTATTTTCTTAAATGAGAACTTTTCTCAAACGAGAACATATCACCGGCGATTTCCTTCGCTTTAATCCATAATAGAAGAAGCCTCTCCATTTTTTTGTTGACCGAGGTCCGTCCCCTGGCAAGGAAAGTCTTGCCCTTAGAAGATTGCCGAGCGGTTACGGCCATACTCACTAGCAAGGTTAACTATGCGTGCGCCTCCTTCGTATTTTTTTATGATCCCCTGCTTCGATTCTATTGTCATCATCCTCTATTTATGTGTCTATTCTTTCTTAAATACCCGACGCTCACTTTTCTTTGACGTTGCTGCAGATGTTTTCTGCTCTGACCAGTAGAAGAACGATTTTTGAAGATGGGTCATTTGTGCTCTCTCTCGCAAGTCGAAAGGAAATGAATAAAATCATTCAAACCAAACCTTAATTCTGTGCCATCATAGGCGGGCCGGATTAAAAAGACCAATGGGCTGCATTCGGCCCGCAGGGCATAGTTATCCCTGGTATATATCATTGAAGGGTCATTGTGTGGCATAACAAATCTGGAGATGCACATTTTTAAAATGTGCATGCTTTTAGACGTAATAAAATGTGCATGCTTTTAGACTAGATTTTATTTTATTTGTCCTAGTTAAGCTACACTGTTAGTTGTACATGCAAGTACAACTGTATTGAGCTTGTAAATTTATTCTTTGCAGATCAACATGCTCTTGAATTTCAAGAAAGAGATAGATGAGTGCCCCTGTCCCAAGTATATCCAAGAACAGCTGTTCAACTTCCATGAGGACCTCATGAAACACTGTGGTGAACTATTTCATAATAATCAAAACTGATCTATGAAGAATGTTATTTGACAGTTTTATTGACTTGCATGCACAAACACTGCCAGAGATTATACAACAGGAACATAAGTTATTCTTTTCTTCTTTTAATTAAGGCAGAGCGCATATAAAATGAAACCGTAATGAAACAGTGCCATCTGTTGGACAAACTATTGAAAACTACTGCATTACATTGAAATAGAATTACAACACTTGCACTTAGTTTTTCAATACCATTAAAGTAAGTTAAATAATATTAAATAGCCATGCTCTTTTTCCACCAATAATGTCAAACAACAACAAAAACATTTCTTTCACATTGGTTTGTTTACAGCGTTGGAACTGTTTCACAATATTTTTTGATTTGCATTGATCAGGCAGCATTCAGCGTACACCTGTCAAGCACAAATAAGCACTCTACTTAATAGGGGAAAGTCCAATCTCTCCCCTGAGGTATTTAATTATTTTAATGGTCTTTTAAAATAGTAATAAAAATAATAAATAATACAATTCTCATTAAAAAAAAAAAAAACTTTTAATGGAGGGTAGCTGAGACCCTTGACAAGTGTTTATCTAATATTAAATTAATTTAACACTGTGGTAATAAATTTGACCATTAGATGGCATTGTTTTCATACATACAATACATGTATTACATAGTGTCATTCTAAGTAAGGAATGGAAATCAATATTTCATATGATACCACCCATATTTACATAGATATAGTGCACAATATTCTGTCGACCTTGATGAGTGAAAATGATAAACATACATGGCAATCTAGAGGTTTCCTTGCCCGAGAACGTTTGGCACTGAAGGAGTTAAACCTCTGTCTCGGCATTGGTTTGATAAAGATATCCACTTTTATGTCATTTGTTGGACAATATTGCAGTTCAATTTGTCCATTCTGCACACATTCACAGATGTAGTGGTAGTGAATGTCTATGTAACCTGGTGTGGTTAACAGGATTCTTTGTGATTGCAATGGCTCCTTGTTTGTCTTCCAGGATCACGGTGGACATAGCTTCCACTCCTAGATCACTCAGCAATCTTTTTAACCAGATTTCTTCTTGAGCTGCTTGACTGAGTGCAATGTACTCCGCTTCTACTTTTGAAAGTGCAACTGTTACTTGCTTCTTTCTGAATCTGCTCACTGCCCCCTCTATTCAGCAGAAAGAGGTTGCCCATCGTTGAACGGTCGTTGAACGTCATCCTGAACTCCAACCCAATGGGCATCTGAGAATCCAATCAGTGCTCCAGTCTGATTTTTCATACTTGAGAGCAAAATTCAATGTCCCTTTCAAGTATCTAAGAAACATCATAACAGCAGTCAAGTGTGCAGCATCTGGATTAGAATTTTACTTTGACAAAGCATTCATTGCTTGAGCTATGCCTGGTCGTGTGTCCATTGCCCCGTATAGCAGACCACCGTAAATACAACGCTGTTCTTCAACTTGACGTTGGCATCAGCAGGAGTTGCCACACGATTTGCATTATCCATTCCATGTTTTTGGAAGCAGGGCTTCAATGTAATGCTTCTGATGAAGAATGACCCAGTTCTTCTTTGTAATTTTAACCACAGAGATGCCCAAGATATAGGACAGCTCTCACATCTCTTATATCGCTCCTTGTGAGCCACTTTGAGCTCGTTCATGCACTCAGTTGAGACTTGCAGAGGAGTTCACGCCGTTCACCAGCTCTTTGAGTTCCTTAGGCTTAGTCGTGTGACCAAGGTGCCACAGATCGGCAGCCACTAATGCACTGTGACATACAGTTTTACTTCCTTCAAAATTCAGCTTAGTTATTTGAGTTCCCATACCTTAGCAGGCATGTCCAAACTCAGTCCTCGAGGGCCACCTATCCTGCATGTTTATGATGTTTCCGTCATCCAAAGCAGCTGCTTCAAATGATCAGGTTTGTTGTCAGGCTTCCGCTGAGCTTGCTGACGAGCTGATCATTTGAATCAGGTGTGGTAGAAGGACAGAAACCTCCAAAACATGCCGGGTAGGCGGCCCTCCAGTACTGGGTTTGGACATGCCTGCTAAAGTGCCATTCTTCGACATATGTAGCAATATTTTTTTTTAATGGACCTGTATTCCCTTTCTTGGTAGCAGCCCCCACTGAAATTAAACTCCTAGACAGCTTTGGAACATACAGCACATCAACCATTCAACCTGCTGTGCTCTGTCGCTGTTTGTCTCTTTGATCGCAAAGGCACTTTCTGGGAAGGATGGATCCGGGCTGGCATAACAGAAAGGGACATAGGAAACCTTAGCGTGAAGGCAATCTGGCGATGACTAGCAGATAGAAAGAGGCTTCTATGCTGGTTGGATACCTACTTGCGTTTGGTGGTGATTAGACTTATTGAATAGAATTTTGGTCTGTACAGGCAGACTATAACAATTGTGTGTTGTTGTGGGGTTATGACAGTTGTTTTTGTCGCAAAACCGGAAAAATACCATAAAGACGGGACGATAAAAACTCAGTATTCCACATCGCAACCTGAAAAAAAAACATAAGCCAGGGATGCTGCACGAGGATCCACTGTATATTTGAACCGTTGTTTTTGAAAGGCTCGTAGCAAGGTTGCACCAGTGATGTGTGACCACAAATACGCACTTGACATTTTCCTTCTGCCAAAGTCGTACAGAAAGTCTCTCGATGAGCATCTGTTAAACCATGAAGAGATAAATTTGCTCGAAACTATTCATTCGATGTTTATTTGTGACACAAAGAACATTTCTTTGCATTTTTGCAACATGTTCTTACCGTGCTGTTAGGTTTGGTTTTAAAACAAACATCACTGTCAAGATGGCAGTGCTTTGTAATTAGAAGAATTAATAAATTGCTAAAGTTCTGTCTGTCATGTTTAGTTTTGATCTTGCGCAAGTGCTACTACCAATTCAGTAGTGTGTTGTGTGTGAGCTGTTCCAAACACTTTTGGTTAGACGGGAAGGAAACTCTTGGACTTCTTTGGGAGCAGAACAGCCGACAGGCGTCCGGGACACCTCCCTTAAATCCAGTGTTTGCATTAGCAATAACGTGCTCTACATTCACATGCCCTTTTCATATTTGTCAAATAAAGCGTGACTGTAATATTGATGTATAAAACATTAATAAGGGTGACCAACTCTATTTATTCATAACACAAATGATGTTGAAAGTGGCACTGCATCCTCGTAGTGACTAGTTGTCAAAATACTCCAAATATCATTGTGGAGTTGTAAAGTACATAAATCTACAAGTCTGTACCCTCCTTGCCGGTACTGTAACTGCAGTAAATCTGTTTCCTCAGGTATAGCGTTAAGTGAAGACAGCACTTCAGATGGAGACAGTAACTACACCATTTGCGTTCGTCTGATGTCACTGGTGGAAAAAGTGTCTTACCTGAAGAACAAGATTGTCAACCCACCAAAAGAAAAAACTGATAAAAGACCCAGTAAGTCTCAAATATTAAGGAGTACCTAACGAGTACCATAAATATGAAAGCAAAAAAAGTGAAGCGTGGACAACTCACCTATTTGGTTTTTAAAAATGTTGATGAATGTTTTGTGAATGTCTGTAGAATCTTTGCAAACGTTTGGGACCTGGAACGAACCTTGACAAGCATGACAAAGAGACACATTTGCTAACTCCACTAACACTCGCAACCGTTCACCCCTTAATTGGATATTTTTAAACCTTAAAATCAGGGTGTTCTCTGACAAATCTGTAATTTCACACAGTTCAAATAGTTTAAAAAACTTGATAGAGTCAATAAACCCAGAATGAAGGAGAAGAAAAAACATGTATAAAATATAGCTCACATTTTTGCGGGGGACATCTATTTTATAAAAACCAAGACTGGATTAAATATGCTCCAAACACGCACTCCACTCAGGAACTCAGCATTGTTCAAATGTGCCCTTTTGTTGTGCAAAGTATCCCAAAAAAGGGCACAGTGCTTAAAAAGAAGGAAAACAGTTTCAGCTTTGCTCCAATTTACTGATTGCTTTTTAGCATGAAACCTTTTTTGCATAATAAAGTGAGAGGCTTACAATTCTACCTCCCAAAAAATACACGCACACAAAGGCATACCTTTTCTGCAGCGGCAAATTCCTGTAGGATGAAATTTCCAATTTCTTTTTCATAGTGGTTCATGTAATTAGACTGTGACAGTTTATGAATGACTAACAATGCTGCTTGTGCAGCAGAGCAAGAAGTGAAGCCTGTGGAGGCCATCTTACACTCACAAATACTAGAATCTGAATGTTTGACACAAACAGCGAAGTCCATTCTTTTTGGACGCTCTCATTACTTGTTACAATGACCCTGGTGTTATAAATGTACTTATAACAATGTTGGACAACTTAAAGTTGTCAGTAAGAGTGGCAATGTAAATTGGCAGCCACGAGGCTCAGAATGAATGAATGAATGAACACACCATTGGGAGAAGTGAGGCCGCTAGCGTTGCCACTCATTAAGCCCGTTATACTTGGAAACATTGATTTCTTAAAAACGTTTTTACATTATTTTTTGAGAAGCTTTACACATTATCTCTGTTTTCAAAAATGCCTCTATGAATGGCAACCAAATGGACCAATAGGTCTGGAAAATGCACGACTTGCAGATTTCATGCGAAATGTAATTTTTATATTCTTTCATAGGGTAAATCCTTGAGTGCTACTCCAAAATACGTCATGCTGTCAGAAAGCCAATGAGATAAAAATATCGGCAAAATTAAAACCTAATACCTGCCAGTCATAATTGATGCTACTGAGATAACATACTCTTCCCGAAGCAAACAGTGAAGTTCATTTTTTGGCTTAAATTACTCCATACAGAGATCCCGGCATGAAACTCGCACTGTTGACAGTGCTTTCAGTGAAAAAATAATTTGTCATTAATAATGGCAACATAAAGAGTGACATGCTCTCTCCGGGTTGAAGATGAGTTCCTGCCCCAATTAAACTTAATTCTCAGGGTCTTGTTCACGAGTGAAGCCAGAATAAATCGATGAAGGAGCAAAGCCTAAAGGCAAACCTCTCTATTTCCCGTTTGATCTATGTTTCTACCTTCATCTATGGTCACGAGAACCCGGATACAAATGGCCAAAATAGGTTTCCTAAGCAGGGTGTCCGAGCTCTCCCTTAAAGATAAGGTGAGAAGCTTGGTCATACGGGAGGGCCTCAGAATTGAGCTGCTGCTTCTCCACATTGAGAAGAAAACATCTGAGATGGCTTTGGCATTTGGTTAGGATGCTTCCTAAACGCCTCCCTGGTGAGATGTCTTGGGCATGTCCCACCGGGAGGAGGCTCCTGGGACGACCCGGGACACACTGGAGGGACCATGTCCCTCGGCTGGAGGAGGTTGACCAAGTAGCTAGCGAGAGCAGCTCCATTAGCAGGGAAGCCGAGACTTGGCTTCCCTGCCAATGCAGCTGCCCCTGTGAACTGAGCGGCCGATAATGAATGGGTGGGTGTACGGAATAGAAAGCAAATGGTCTGTAATCAACATAACTCAAAATTTCAGCATGTACAGAAAATAAAACAAAATGCAAACCGTTCAAACTTCAAATTAATAATCAAACGCATATTACTCACTTATATGTAAAAGAATGAATTTACTGTACTAAATAATATTACCATTGTGACAGATAATGCTCCCCATATGCTTGCAGTTACACAAGTTTTTTTGCTTTGCTTTGCTTTAAAATGAAGCAGAAATCATTTTAGCATGAATCGACTCATTCTGATTTGAAAATTGTTCTGAATCAAAAATCAATTCTAAATCAAAATGGAGACCCAAAACAGACAAAGATTCCCACCCTACTATCATGCATGTTTTTGGAATGCTGAATAAGACCGGACTGCCCAACGCAAGCATGGAGAGAACATGCAAACTTCAAGGAAAGCCATTGCAAGCTGGATTTAAACCCATGACCTCTGAACTGTGAGGCAGATGTAACAACCAGTCTGAATGAGTTAAACAAGTTAATTCCATCAAATTTGGTGAACCGGTCAAAGTTTTGTCTGTCATCTGCTTGTGAGAATTAATGTATTTTTTCATCTCTTCAGGTACTTTACAGCAGTTGATTTCGGAGACGATGGTTCGTTGGGCTCAGGAATCGATTATTGAGGATCCAGAGCTGGTCAGAGCCATGTTTGTCCTGTTGCACCGACAGTATGATGGCATCGGGGGACAGGTTGTGTATCGCATTTGTTTATTTTCTCAAATAGTCCTTGCAATTTGTGTGATTTTTCTTTTCAATGATCAACAATTATTAGTTTCTATACTAACCCGGATTTCCTTAAAAACTAAACAAAACACCACAACAACAGTATTTTTGCGGGGTAAAACCACTCAAAAGACAGTGAGCAAAATTGTAATGCAACAGCTATGCAAGAATACTTGTTTTTATTGCTAGGTTTTGTTTTTGTTGTTATTTTTTATCACCCAAAACATCAACAATTTCATTCATCCGTTATACTTATTTCAGGATCCAAGAATTGCTTTGCAGAGCAGTTGGTTACATAATGGTCATCATGCTTTGAAACACGATTGGTCGTATATTCAATTTTGACATATTAAAGTATGTGATTTGTATTAAAGTCATTTTAACTTTAACATTAATACGACATGCATTGTAATTTAGAACACAGTGTCAGCTAAAAATATTTAAAGATAACTTGATGGGCGGCACAGTTGCAGACTGGTTTGCACGTCCCACCTCACAAGTGCAGAGGTCCCAGGCATTCCTATGCGCTGTTTGCATGTTATCTCCTTACCTGCGTGGGTTTTGCACGGGTCCTCCGGTTTTCTCCATTAGTCCCAAAAACTTGCATAGTCAGTATCTTGTACACTCAATTGCCCTGAGTTGTGTCTGTGAGTGTGAATGGTTATTTGTCTCTATGTGCCCTGCGGTTGTCTGGATACCAGTTCAGGACATACCCCGCCCACAGCCCAACAACTGCTGGGATAAGCTCCAGCATGCACACAACCCTCGTGAGGACAAATGGTTAAGAAAAATGAAATGGTCTCCTTGATACTAATATTGACATAAACATATAATCGTCGTTAACAATGATTAAGTGTGGGTATGTTTTCTCTTTAGGTTCAGGCTCTCCCTAAGACTTATACAATAAACTCTGTATCCATTGAGGACACCATCAACCTGCTTGCTGCTCTTGGTCAGATAAGATCGCTGCTGAGCGTACGAATGGGAAGAGAGGAGGAGAAGCTGATGATAAGAGGTTTGGGGTGAGAAAATATTCCTCCTCCTGCTACTAATATCACATTCGTATTCAGAAAATAAACTTTTTCCCATTGGCAACTTCAAATTGATGTAGTGTTATTAGCCTAATAAACTAATGAGGTTTGTCATCCTGGGTGGATGAGTGGTTAACATGTTTGCCTCACAGTTAAGGGACCTGAGTTCAATTCCAGCTGGCCCCGGCCTTCCTGTGTGGAGTTTGCATGTTCTCCTCGAGCCCGCGTGGGTTAGCCCTGGACACTTCCTCCCACATTCATCCTTCAAAACATGCATGGCAGGTGTATTGGACAGTCTAAATTGTCCTTAGGTGTGAATTCGGTGAATTGAATTACTTTTCGCCATTCGTCACTTTTGGTCATTCATCATTGTTGGATAAAAAGATCAGGTAACAGCCAGGTTATAACATGTATTTTCCTTTGCAGTGATATCATGAACAATAAAGTGTTCTATCAGCATCCTAACTTGATGAGAGCTCTGGGAATGCATGAGACTGTCATGGAGGTCATGGTGAACGTTCTCAGTGGAGGAGTTTCTAAGGTATGGACTTCTGTCTAAAATACTGGATGAGGATAAGTGGCTATAGGAAATCGATGGATGGATTCAAATACAATACACCAAATCACAAATCTTAATTTTTTTTTTTTTATCAAGTATTTATGGCAAAATGAACTTGAACTGCCTCGCAAGGAAAAGGAAAAAGAACTACATTGAGCACATTCAATCTTACACTGGCACTGCGCTCACTGAACGCTCACAATGTGGGAAATTTGTAATACACTTAACCCGCAACAAATACTGTATATAACTTATGGATATGAACAAAAGCAAATGAAGTATAGAATTTTAAAAAATGAGATTTATTCTGTTTTACTAGGATTCATACCAGGGGTCACCAACCTTTTTGAAACAGAGCTACTTCTTTGGTACTGAGTAATACGAAGGGCTACCAGTTTATGTGAAGACACCACTCATGTTAATGATTTTTCACAATAATTAAGGAATAACTGTAGTAAATATGTAAATGTAATGCATGTATAACTGTTTGTAAAATTAATAGAAAATGACCAATGTTCTATCACTTGTAAGCTATTTGCAGAACAGGACTGCAGGCTACTCATGTGATCTTTGGGGGCTACCTAATGCCCGCGGCACCACGTTGGTGACCCCTGGTTTATACATTCTCGCCAAACTGTATTTGACCCTTATACACAGGCTTGTCCTATATTTGGGGAATTATGGTCAAATGTTTAATAAGAGCCCCCTTTACATTTGCATTTTGTTGATAGCAGTTGCATTGTTTTGTTTCCTCTTGTTGCATTACCTTAGGTTTGTTTTGTTTTGCAGGAAATCACCTTTCCTAAAATGGTGGCCAACTGTTGTCGTTTTCTTTGTTACTTCTGTCGAATCAGCCGCCAAAACCAAAAAGCTATGTTTGACCATCTCAACTATCTGCTGGAGAATAGCAGCGTTGGCCTCGGTGAGTGACTGTCATTGTACAGTATATAAAAGTTGATGACTAAGCATGTCATTTTTCAATCTAAGTAGAGCTGTACAGCCTTTACTTTTATGCTGATATTTGATCAACCCCCAAGGCAGGCACTGGGAGTAAGTGCTTGTGACGAAAAGGAATCGTATTTAAAAAAAAAAAAAGAGAGAGGGAGAGAAAAAAAAACTATTATTAAAAAAATTCTAAATTGGGAACATATACTAAACAAATCCATCCTTTTTCTATAGCCACTTATTCTGATTAGTGTCGCAGGTGCCTAACCCAGCCGTCTTCGGGCAGTGGGCAATGGACACCCTGGACTGGTTATCAGCCAATCGCGGGGGCCCACAGTGTGTGTGTGTGGGCGGGGGACATTGAGTCCGAGTGGACCATGTTTCACGCCTCCATTGTCAAGCGGCTGATCGGAGTTGTGACCGTTAGGTGGTCGGTGACTGTTGTGGAGGCAATCCTTGATTCCGCTGTGGACACCAGCGGTGAGGGATTCTGTCAAGCTGAAGGTGTTTTATCGGGCCTTTTTGGCCTGTGGGACTCCAGAAGCAGCTGATGGATACTGACTGGCCAAGCGTAATGCAGCTTCGGCGGTCACCGAGGCAAAAACTCGGGTGTGTGAGAATTCGGTGAGGCCATGGAAAACGACTTCCGGATGGCTTAGAGGAAATTCTGGTCCACCATCCGGCGTCTCAGGAGGGGGAAGCAGTGCACCATTAACACTGTTTACAGTGGAGATGGGTCTCTGCTGACCTCAACTTGGGACATTGTGAACCGCTGGGTAGAATACTTCGAAGACCTCCTCAATCAAGTGTAGCCCTAAGTCACCGAAGGCTCAAAGGGCTTCACAGATGAAAAGAGGTCATGTTGAAACTTCTTTCAAAAAAAGAAGTCATACAGACAAACCTCAATTCCAACGACACGTCTTACTCTGAGGAAGCGGAGTCTTGTCTCTCTGAGGTGGGCTCTCCCATCTCTGGGGCTGAAGTCACCAAGGTGGTCAAAAAACTCCTTGGTGGCAAGGCCCCAGGGGTGGATGAGATCCGCCTGGAGTTTCTAAAGGCTCTGGATGTTGTAGGGCTGTCCTGGCTGAGACGCCTCTGCAACATCGCATGGACATCGAGGACAGCACCTCTGGATTGGCAGAATGGGGTGGTGGTCCCCCTCTTTAAGAAGGGGGATCTGAGGGTGTGTTCCAACTACAGAGGGATCACACTCCTCAGCCTCCCCGGCAAGGTCTATTCAGGAGTGCTGGTGAGGAGGGTCCGTTAGGAAGTCGAATCTCAGATTCAGGAAGAACAGTGTGATTTTGTTCCAGCTATGGAACAGTGGACCAGTTCGTCCACCCAGTCTACATGTGTTTTGTGGACTTGGAGAATTCATACTTTCAATTGATAATCCTTTTCAATGATGCATCCTCTAAATGTTTTCATAGCAAAAGGCAAATTAAAAGGGTGAGCTAAAAATATCACATTTGTTTGTAACCTTTTGCCATATGCTTTTTCTAATCAGATTTGTCGCATTAACATAACCATTTTATGACATTTTCATTGTTTTGTTTTCCTGAAATTTTGGGCGCATTTTGTATCCTTGCGGGTTTAACTGGGTAGCTTCATTGGGTAGTTCTATTTTGATACATGAAATGATTGTGTCATTGATTTTTGCACTTGTTTGCCTTCTCAGCATCGCCATCAATGCGAGGAGCTACCCCTCTTGATGTGGCTGCTGCATCAGTTATGAATAACAATGAGTTGGCACTTGCTTTGAGAGAGCCGGATCTGGAGAAGGTGAAGTTCATTACATGTATCACTTGGAATGTATGTATGTTTACACGTGTAGATTTTCCAAAGAAATGTAGACCTCACTTAGGTACTGCACATATAGTATGTGTATGTTGCGGTTTTAAAACTCTTTGCATACTATGTTTCACATACTTAAGGGTCCCATGCCACAAATATTTTACTTAAATGTTTTTTTCTAGCTTTGATATCGTTTTATTGGGCTTTACAAGATAAATTGGTTTTGAAGTGCCCAGGGGTTATACTAAATGTGTAAATAAGCTTTGATCTGACTGGATCCCTCCTGACCTGCTCAATAAATGGAAAACATTTTTTTCTTCTTGGTAGTTACTACCCTTGGTAGCCTTTACCATCAGGTTTGCCTGGAGCCCACGTAATCAAGAGCCAATTGTGATTTCAAGAAAAAAAAAAAAATCCAAATTTGTTTATTTGTCTGTCAGTCTGCAGGCAAATCTATACAATACCATGGCCATAAATGTATGCCTATGGGGAGGAAGTCTTAATAGTTTTAAACTTTTCTGCCACTTGTTGAACTTTCTGTCACTTCGCTACTGTACCAGTTCATTAAGCCCACCTAGAGGGCCTATTGACAGCTTTTTAGTTTGGGCAAAGAGAATCATGAATCTAGTGGATTCAGTACTTTCGCTACACTTCTTCCGAAATTCTTCAGATGTTAAAATGTCGGTGCTTAATTTAAATTCCTTTTTAGCGCGTGAAAAAGCACAAATGAAGGAAGATCATATTTTTGTGCAGTCTTGTCAAATCGGCAGTGCGGTTGCATGCAGATCCCCATTTATCTCAGTCAGCTCCACCGCCTGCTCTTTGCCCGATGTTGTCATTGGGAACGTACAGGGTGCAGTGGCAACATTGAAGTGCATGGAGAACTTCCCGTAGATCTCCCGAGCTAGTGGAGCCTCTGGTCTCCCTTCTGTGAGTTTGCCTCTGGCTATCTTGGCCAGTGACTAGTGGTAGAACTGGTGTGGATCCCTGACCCAAAGCCAAACTTGGCTAACAGTGAGCTAACGAGTGTAAATGGAACTAAGAGGGAGTCAAGTCAAATGCTAATCCAGCTAATATTTTGCCTATAGTATACACAGATGCAGTATATTTACAATGAATGGAACATATTATGAACAAAATAGAATAATATATAGTTAAAGAATACATTTATCGGTAATTGAATAGAAAACATAGTTTCACAGTCAAGCAATTTTTGTTATTTTCACTGCGTTGTTTTGTTGTTATTCAGAGTGTCAATAGCTATGTCTCTGAGACTATTTGGCTTCTTTGTGCCCTGTATTGCTGACCAAAATACAACAGTTCGAATGTGTGATGAGCAGATTGCAATGAGTCTCTGACGATCTTCCATGCTCTGCTCAAAAAGTGAGAGTTGGGAATGTCGTCCTGGGCGAGCAAAGGAGCATCGGGTGATTTTCTGGCTGATGTTGATCACCCTCTGCAGCACATTTCTGTTGGCTGCAGTGCATCCTGCATACCACACCATGATGCAATATTCTAGGATGCTGGTGACCTACTAAACCACTCTCGTTTGGAAGGTCACCAGCACCTGCTCCTCAATGTGGATTTTCCTGAGCACTCTTAGGGTTAGGGTTAATAGGTCGTTGCTGCATTTTTTTGTCACCACCACCACTGTGTTGGTGGTCCTGGAGAGTTTTTGTTCTTTTCTTTGTTGGTCTTACTGCTCCATTTTCTTGGGGTTCTCAGAAATAAAGCTCCTGTAATAAAAGTACATAATGTGCAACTACCGGTTAAAAATTGAATTTTTATTAACTTGTAGTAAAATTCTCTCACCTAAAAAAAAAGGGGGTCATGAAATTAAAGAAGAGAGAAAGTTCACATGATTTAACAAATAACTGGTTTGTTCCCCTATTCATTATTTATCCCTATGTCGAGTCCCATCTACACAATGGGCGTTCTGAATGCCGCCCTGAATGCTGGGGCTAAATATGGTTTTGGGATCACATATAGGAACACCTATAGGAAATTGTACTTCATCATAACTAATAGACTAGAAAGATTCAGAAACCAAGGAAAAAGCAGATTGCCACAGTAAGAAGATATGGTTAAAATAAAAAAAACAAGGGATGGTCCCATTCACTTAAATGTACAGTGATCCCTTGTTTTTGATGGTTAATGGGGACCAGAATCCCCCTGCGAAAAGTAAAACCCGCTAAGTAGCGCTTCCACATTTCAAACTTAAAAAAATAAAATAATAATAATAATAAATCATATATATATATATATATATATATATATATATATATATATATATATATATATATATATATATATATATATATATATATATATATATATATATATATATATATATATATATATATGTATGTATATGCCATCACTTCCCTAGATTTCTTTTATAATAAAATGGTATTTCAAGTGTAAACTATCATGTTTGATCATGTACAGATCTGACTTCAATTCAACGTCCAGGCCGCTGCTAGTATGACCGCAGCTGTGCGAGACTTCAAAGGAAAGGGGGAACTGTTCACTTACTGTACAGTGTATGAGGTTTAATCTTTTAAAACTTGTAAATATGTGTACTGCAGTAGTTCCACATCTGAAGAAGCCCCATGGTAAGTGCATTTATAGTTACCTCGCCTATCTGGCATGCAAGAAACAGTCACAGCACGTCACCGCAATACAGTATAACTTTTTTTTGCCCTAAAAAATCTGCGAAACTGCTTTGTGTTTTATGTTATTTCAGCTGTTGTAATAAGTGGCAGAAAGTGTATGTAGATATAAATGTCAAAAGTGAGCCATGGCTTTAAGAAATTAGCTGCCCAAATAAATGAATAGTTGTCCTATCACGTACTTTAGCTATATGAGCTTTTGGATGGATGTTGGTGGCACGGGACCTTTAAATCTTTAGGGTTACATTTTTGTTTGTGTTTTTGTTGAACAGTTTAAATACAATTGATATTTATTCCTCAGGTGGTTCTGTATCTGGCTGGCTGTGGCCTGCAGAGCTGCATGATGCTGGTGTGTAAAGGATATCCTGACATTGGCTGGAACCCTGTAGAAGGAGAACGTTACCTTGACTTTTTGCGTTTTGCAGTTTTTTGCAATGGTATACGTTTAAGCATTGAATACTTATGCAACATTCTCTCTTCTCTAGCTATGTAATCTATCAAGTGTTGCTTTGTCAAAGCAGTGCTTGACATTGAGCTTGAGTGTTTCTCTTCTGTGATAGGTGAAAGTGTGGAAGAGAATGCTAATGTTGTGGTAAGGCTTCTTATCCGTCGACCAGAATGTTTGGGACCAGCACTTCGCGGAGAAGGCGGTGATGGGTTGTTGGCTGCAATGAAAGAAGCAATTAAACTTTCCCATGATCCCTTAAGAGATGGTCCATCCTCTGCATCAGAAAGCAACAACATTCTGTAAGAGTGGAAAACACAATGCACATATACAATTTCTATTGCATTTACTATATTCTGAGAATTTTGCTTGGTAGTTGGCAGTCTTTATACAAAAAGCTGGACTTTGCTAGAATTGAGTTATGAATGAATTGCTTCTGAAAAATATTAATAATAATATTAATAATAATAATCCTCATAGATTTTTACTATACATACTATTTTTACTATCTTCTATTTTTGTATGTCAAGTTTAGGTGTGCATCCACTAATAGTCTGTCACTGAAAAAAAATACAAACAAATAAAGAATACGTTCAAACATAATATTTGTGTGTGCATGTGCATGTGTGTTTGTGTGTGTGTGTCTGTATTTGTCTTTCTATACATTTATAGTAATGATGGGCTACAGGAAGAGGATGATACTGTTCACTTGGGAAATGCTATCATGACCTTCTATGCAGCTCTCATTGACTTGTTGGGACGTTGTGGTCCAGAGATGCATGTGAGTCTTACTAAAATGGGTTTGCACAAACAAGTCACAAACAAATGCATAGGCACTCACAGAGATATAATAACTGTAATTCCTTTGCATCAGTTGATACATGCTGGTAAAGGTGAAGCAATTCGCATAAGAGCCATTCTAAGGTCTCTCGTTCCCATTGAAGACCTTGTGGGTGTCATCTGCATTCCATTCTCTATGCCATGTCTGGGAAAAGGTAAGTATGCTTACTGTATCAATAGTATTAGTATCATCTCTTGGATAAGAGTGAAAATTGGACAAACATATTACCGATATATTGTCATATCTAGATGGGGTGGTGTTGGAGCCAGACATGTCAGCTGGCTTCTGTCCAGATCATAAAGCAGCCATGGTGCTTTTTTTGGACCGGGTCTACGGTGTACAGGACCAGAATTTCTTCCTTCATCTCCTAGAAGTTGGCTTCCTACCAGACCTCAGAGTTGCAGCTTCATTGGACACTGTAAGTATGGGTTGTTTTGCATGCAGATATTCATTTGTTCTGTGATGGCTTCAGTATAGTGACTTTTTTTCCAGATTTAGATTCCAGTTTCTTCAGTAAATTATATAATTCATGCCAAGCAAAAAAAAAAAAAAAAAAAAAGACTACAGAAATGTGGAACCTTAACTTTCAGATGGGTCTAAATCCAAAACCATTAGCAGAAGGCAAGGAAAGAAATGCCAGAAAACAATACATTCTGAACTACTTGCCAGAAAACAGTATTAAGTAAATGGCAGAAAACTTGATACAGCTTCAAGTTTCAAACCACTTGCTGGTCCATGGGCTGGAGGAGGGGGTGGTGTTCGGTGAAAGGTAGAGAATCTTGATGAATGAAAATTCTTCAAGGATATCATCCTTGAGACCAGAAGGCATTTTCCAGCACAAGGAGACATCTTAGAGTGAAACTCTTCACAAGCAGATAATGTTTCTTCACAGCCGATCCAAAACACAGGTTGACCCACTCTTAGAAAAACAGCCTTGTTATCCAAACATTCATGAAGGTACACACCCAAAATGTAGGGAGGCAGACAGGTTAGGTCTGCTCAAAAATAATTATTTAAGATAAAGATGACCAGGAAAAGTAGAGGTTGAAACAAGAACAACAAGGGACTGATGGTGACAGCAGCAACAACAATGTCAACATAATCAAAAATGACCCGACAAGAACTGAAAGTAAACAGGAAGCTACATACACTCAGAACTGATGCTACAACAAGGAACACCAGGGCAATACACAATTGGAGCGGGAACCTGATTGACAAAGCAGGTTAACAAGAGCAGGACACAATTACACTAACAAGACACTGATAAAAGGGAAACAGAAACTAACATGAACAAAACCCAAACAACCTAGAACTTGAAGAGATTAATCAAAACCCAATAAAAGCCCAGAGCAGACAAGAACAGTAAACCACAACACCAACACCATCCCGTGTTAAGATTCCGCACACCGTGAAGCTAAATGACTACCATAAGGGCAGGAAATACCAACAAGAGAGTGGGATGACAGAAATGGCTGTACAGTTGGCGTACAGCAAACGTTTCAATTTTCTTACCTGAGTTTCTTTTTTTTTCGTAGTCGGGAGGTGGGAATGAGGCCCAATCAAACAGCAGTCAAGGGGGGCAACCTGAGGGCGTCCTGCGCTCAGGGACTCCAGACGGTCTTGTGACCCAGATGCCGCAAGGCTGATGGGAGATGGGGGGCAGTCACATTTGCAGTAGGCTCAGAAAAACATGCATTTTTGTTTTGAAAATAACATATTCAATGCCTTAATGATGCTCTACTTCAAATAGCCAATATCAGGTTCTCCCCAAATCTGTTCCTCAAGAGCCCCAACCCAGCCTGTTTTGGATGTAATCCTCCTCTACTACCGATTTAAATGATCTAATCTGCTCTATGAGCTAATGAGCTAATCATTTGAATCAGGTGTGTTGAAGGAAATTAACATAAACAATTGGGTGAATGTGCTTACAGGTAGGCATCCATGTCTCAACAGTGATATCATGTCAGCAAGGTAGTGATGAAGTATTTCAGGCTTGTTTGTGGTTAGCCTTTTTGGCGCTTATTGTTTTTTAAAGGGGACACACACATTATTCACAGTAAATTGCACTATTTTGGAAAATGAACAAAAACAGAAAACACTTAATATGAATCACAGTCTATTTTACATTTTACTTCATTTATCTATTTGTTTAGTAAACTATAATTGGATGTAATTTTCAGTTGTTTCTTCTCATTTATATGCCTCTATTGTGTTAATACATTCTCCCCCTTTTCTTTGGTGGTTTTCTTTGTATTAGGCAGCCCTGAGTGCCACAGATATGGCCCTTGCCCTCAACAGATATCTTTGCGCAGCAGTACTACCACTACTGACCAAATGTGCACCACTATTTGCTGGAACTGAGTCATTTGCGTCTTTGATTGATTCCTTCCTTCACACGGTTTACCGTTTGTCGAAAGGCTACTGCCTGACCAAAGCCCAGCGGGAGTCCATTGAAGACTGTCTTCTAGCAGTATGTGGGTAAGAATACATTTTTCAGTACTAAAATGATATTTAAAACTAACAGTTTTGCAACACTTTTTTTAAATGTTGTAATATTAACCTGCAACAAGCTCTTTTCACACATCAGCTGCAGATATTACAGTTTACCCTCTTTCGCTAAGACAGTCATTGACAGGACCTATATGCTTGTAATTGAATGAGAACGGTTGTACAACCTACGTATGCACTGGGCTGCGCCGTCGCACCGCATTCTGCCAACTTTACACAAGACTTGAAAGATCCGCTGTGCCGCCATATGTCCTCATCAATTCCACAGTTCAGAAAGCACCAAACATGTAAAACAATGCCATCTACATCTGGGTTTAAAAAAAACAAAAAAAAAAGGCACTTCTCACAGACAATGGCGTCTTCTCCTTTTCTGATTGATTGAATGAACCCAAAAGTGACTGGTTCCACTTCTACGTGTGCTATTGCCATCAAGACAGCAAGATGTCTTGATGCCTTTCCTCCTTTTGATGGGCACGTTACGTGTACAAATATATATTACTGTTTAAGTCACAATTTTATTGAATCACTTAAAAGTTAAACACTGTATGGACTCACCCATTGTAAATGAAGCATGCACAGTGGGAGGAAGCCGGAGTGCCCGGAGAGAACCCATACGGGCTTGGGGAGACCATCCAAACTCCATACAAGGAGGCCGGCATGAGGTGGATTTGTTTGAACTCACATCCCTGAACTGTGAGGCGGACGTGCTAACCACTGCTCCACTGATCCACCCCAAATAGAATATCCCAATTTAAATGGTAACACATCCAATTTAAATGGTAACACACAGGCAATGTGAAAAAGAGAAGTGAATCTTCTTCTTACCAACCACCATCAATAAAACATTAAATTCAAGCTACTCACCGCACTATTAATGCAGAAATCGAAATATTTCCAGTGTTCATGTTTTGAAACGGTTATGTAAAAGTCTGAAACAGTGTTCAATCTATCCATCACACTTTCTCATTTTTTTCTCTGCAGTAAACTGAGGCCTTCAATGATGCAGCATCTGTTGGGCACGCTCGTGTTTGATATTCCCTTGCTTAATGAACACACCAAGATGCCTTTAAAGGTGCGTAACACAGCAACTGACATTTTTGCATGCGTTGAAGCTACTCAAAAAATATAATTTTTAAATGTACACAAACTTACATTTTTTTTTTCTCTTTTACATCTGAAGTTCAAGTTTAGAAATCTCAGACATGCATACATTCAACAACAAGATACAATACATAGTAAAAACTTCATTTGTTAACAGTACATATCAAACTTAAACAGCGCAAAAGCATTAAAGCATTAACATACTCTTTAATGTTGATCACCCATTTTAGCCTCCAAATCTGTGGGGTGCTTTGTTGGTGTTCATCATACTAAAAGTCTGTTCACATACATATGAAGAAGCAAACATCATCAGCATCCTCTGTGCCATCCTCTGGATGTTTGGAAATTTGGCTGCTCTTAATGAAGCATAAAACTCATCCAGTTGCAGGAAGTTGATTGTGTCCTTTAACTAATGTCACATTGGAGATCAATCAGTTCAAACTGCAACTCCATACCAGCTGAAATGCCCTTTCCATTTTTCCAAAATTACCAAACCGACCAGAATTCCTCATGCAGGTCATCCAGTGATTTCTTAGGTTTTTCACATGTTGTGAGGTCTCTTTTAACATAGCCATTGGGGGGAAGTGAGCAAATGATTTGTCTTTGCTTCAAAAATCAAACAAGCTCAGTTTAGAAGGCTGTTTTTCCCCTTGTAGCTTCACATTCAGATCGTTCATGTGTGTCAGTATGTCCACAGTAAACGCTGAATCACAAAGCCAACCTATTTCATTCAGCTCTGGAAAATTCAGTCAGTATTTTGGAGGAGCTCCAAAAATGACAAAATCTCCTGTTTGAGCTCCCAGACATGTGAACATATTTTTCTTAAATGTAACCAGTGGACTTTAGAATGCTACACTAACTGTGTGATCAGCGTGATTTTCTTCAAGAAAATAATTAAACTGGTGATCGTGAAATCCCCTTGTTCGAATAAAATTAATACGTTTTGTAGTCAAGCTGTAACACAGTTTTACACAGTGCTTCCGGGTGAATTATGCTGTGGTGGAACACAATTCCTCCATCATCATACCCCTGTTGGAGCTTTTTGGACTGCTGAGCAGCTGCCACTGGCTCCGCCCAAGACTAGGTTAAAGACCGAGCTTTTGCAGGAGCCGCTCCAAGGCTCTGGAATAGTCTGCTGCTGTCTATTAGATCCGTCCAGACCCTTGTTGATTTTAATCCCCTCTTGAAAACTTATTTCTTCTCATATGCTTCTAATACGCCTTGATAGCTGATGTCTCTGCAGTGCTATCTGTCTGATCATTATACGGCACTTTGGTTGGTTTATCCTTTTTAAACGTACTTTATAAACAAAATTTGAATCGACTTGATTCTAAAGACAGCGACATCCCAGTGGTCATCCTAGACGGTGGAGCATATTTGTGCTACTACATTATTTCAGTCGTTTATTCATTCACTACACATAGAGACCCGATGTTACCACCTGCGGATGATTGTGCAGGGTGGCCTATACATGACAAAAATACATTTTCTCATCATAGTTTCATCATTACGGTGTCAGTGCATGCACTCGTATGCATGCACACATGCATATTAAGCTACTTGGAACAAATATTGATTTCATTATGCAGTGGTTCTATCATCAGTTTATGACAGTTTGGTTTTCCTTCATCTCACTTTAAATTGTTGCTTTATGCTCAATTGTGTTTTTTGCCTGATCTGGAGGTCCTCTTGACAAACTGAGAAGGTCATTAAGTCACAATGTTTGTTCTTGGGCAAGCAGCACACCATCCTGACTGGAATAGGTTTGTTCTCACAGAAATGATCGACAGCGATACATTTTGTTGGGTCATCAACTGAAGATAAAAAAATATATATTATACTTGACCTAAACTTTGTATTTGCAATAGTTTAAGGTGCCCTCTGTGTCTGAAAAAGTTGCACTATGAAGGATGAATACTGTTTTTTACTTTTCCTGCAGCTTTTGACCAATCACTTTGAGCGTTGTTGGAAGTACTACTGCCTGCCTGGAGGATGGGGCTGTTTTGGTTCCTCGTCTGATGAAGAACTTCACCTTTCCAGTAAATTATTTTGGGGAATATTTGATGCTCTCTCTCAAAAGGTAAAAATAAATGTAGGCTCATGTACTCACGGCAGTGCTCAATTCCTAATGCATGCCAAATTAAGCTGTTTTTTAGCCCTGTGGAATTGTTGTGGACAAGGTTGTGCTGTTTGCTTTGAGTCGCAACTCGTAACTCTCCATCAGCAACAGAATGTGCAGTAAAAACTCAGGCATTGTCTCGACATCCTCTCCGGGAACAACTTTAAAATAAAAGCCTTCCTGTCAAATTACAATTGTTTGTATCCATACATTATTCAGTATGGTCTTGTTTATTTGGAAGGCTCAATCATAATGTTTTACTATTAGAGTAAAAAGCAATGCATTCTCCTGTGAAATCCATTGGCCTCCATGTGAAATAGTTGTATCTTAATTTGTCACGCACAATCTTGTCCCATCTCTAATTACTTTATCCTAAGTTTGATCAGTTTACTGAAAGATTTTTTTGAAGAGTGTCCACTTTGAACTACAGTGGACCCCCGGGTTGTGGCGTCCCAGGCTAACGTTTTTTTCTCATTATGAAGTGGAATACTACGTTTTTCGTCCCCTCTTTACGGCATTTTTTCTGTTTTACGGCATAGACAACAATGATAAAATTCAAACTTGGCGGTCAGTATGTGTGCGTATTACTGCGAGTCACACCACGCTCATGCGTCAATACATGTGTCACTGTATACATCACTCAAATGCTGGTCTGCTATTGGTCGGCGTCACGACGTCCCTAAGAGGCTGGTCTGCTATTGGTCGGCATCACGGTGTCACTAAGATGCCGAGATTCTAAAGACTTGATCTCGTGTGAGTGATTACAATATTATACTCATTGTGCATTATAGTGCTTAAATCAGTCTTTAATTGGTTCGCCATGGGTCCCAAGATTGCTAGGGATGTTAAAGGGAGAAGTCAGAAGATGATTATGATGATTATGGAAACGAAGCTGGAGATAATCAAGAAATCCAAAAAAGGCTAGGGTAGGCTACCCTCACGAGGGAATATGGCTGACTACAGTAGCTGAAGTCATCTTATTTAATTATATACATGTATATTATATATAAGTAGCACTTACTATTTCGTTGATAGTTTTTAATATGTATATAAAATGATAATGTTTTTACCTGGGGTTTTGCACACATTCGCTAATTACCATAGGTTTCAATTGCCCGCCATACGACGATTTCGCCTTACGATCCCAACTCCGGAACAGATTAATTTCGTATGGTGGGGGTCCACTGTATCACACTTTATCAAAAGGATGTTAATGAAAAAAATTGCACTAAGATCATTTAAAATGAAATATGTGTGTCTTTATTTGCTAGCCGTATGACCAGGAGCTGTTTAAGCTTGCAGTGTCATGCCTTAGTGCAGTCGGGGGAGCTCTTCCTCCAGATTACATGGAATTGAATTACATGGCCATGATGGACAAACGATCATCCATGGACTCTGAAGGAAACTTCACTCCACAGCCTGCAGACACATCCAAGTATACATTTTGTATTTTTCATAGTTTCCAAGGACTGTCAGATGTGGCATTCACTGTCAAATGTTTTGAAAGTGAGATACACAATGTTTCTAACACTACGGAGCTTTCTCCATCTAAAAAAAAATAAATGTAGAATTTTCACTATGCAGTTTAAAACAAACAAACAAAAAAACTTTTTGGGTATTTATGCACCATTTTTAATACTAAACCAGATTCTAGTTATGTATCAGCTCTGGCAGTGAGCAGCAATGCTGTCCTTCAGTGAACACCTTACTTTCACAACATCGAGTGAGAAATGAACCCACTTTGTGTGTACTCATCAGGTGACAGTACAACTACATAAACAGTGAGTCCATTACAATGATTAACTTCAGTTTTCTCTACAACACTATAACAGTTTTTCTACTGTTAAATCCAATATCATGTTATTACAATATAAAACTCACTCACCAAAGATACATATAAATTTATAGACAAGCTCCATCATTCATATTGCAGTAACGCATTTGTACAAGTGACATAAAAATCCTTTACTCTGAAAACAAGCAGGCAGTCAGCTACAAGAGTTGTCTGACTATACCTTGTGGTGTATGTCATACAGAAACTAAATCTGATTGGACATGAAATAATAAGGATAACCTAAAAAAAATTCTAATTTGCACAGCCAGCTCGCACACTATGTAATGAGGAGGAAAAACTGTCTGAAATAAATTCATACGCAATTTTACAAATGTATCCAAAGTTTTAAATACAGGTCTTAAGACCTCTGACCGTATGCCACTGATTAGATGTAATTGAACTGATTTGCTTTGAAGAGGGACTATATTCAAAATGACCCTTCATCTTATTTTTTTCCTGTTGTGTTGTATTTTATAGTGTGTCTTTACCAGAAAAATTGGACGTTTTTATAGCCAGATATGCAGAACACAACCATGAGAAGTGGTGTTTTGAAAAGGTACACACACTCACACACACATGCATATATATATATATATATATATATATATATATATATATATATATATATATATATATATATATATATATATATATATATATATATATATATATATATATATATATCCCTATAGTTTTATTTGCAATCAGACAAACCGACTTCATATCTACAAAAGACACATTTCATAAAGCTTGGTTTGTCCAAAAGTGAGCAGTAACAACATCAAACCATGACAGAATGTCAGAATCGGTTGGTGCCATCATTTTTATTATTAAACTGCCTCTGAAAAGTAATCCAACTTATCTCTGGGGTACTAGGGATAATTCATGATAGAGTTTTCACTAAACGCTGGCAACAGGTGTTGTGCAATAAAATGTCAGCGTCACAAAGTCATATTTTAGTTTCCTAAATTGGCGAATTGAACATCATCTCAGCACACTGCTGTGTTGTCACTCTTGAAGGATGGAACAGTTTGTGCAGTAAAAAGAAAAACTGAGAACTGAAACTGAGACAGCTTTGCTGTCCTGCATGGATGGATGGATGGAAACCTAACCCTAGAGACAGACAGCCATAACCATCAAATTTTTAAAGCGCTTATTAAATCTTTTGATGTATTAAGATGCATCGTTTTTCTATTTTGTTTTTTTTTTTCATCCAGTTTTCCAATGGGTGGTCATATGGGGAGAACGCATGTGAAATATCCAGGATCCACAATTTATTACAGCCATTTGAAGCGCTCTCAGATAAGGTAATACAGTATACAGTACACATATACAGTGCCTACAATTTGTTTTTTTTTTAACTCATGGCCAAAGTTTAAAATTGGAGTGACATTCCAGAGTGTGCAAAGACAATTGCACAAGTGTACAACAACAAAATCATGTACATGTACATGTTCTGTATTTACATGTGATGTAAATGCAGCAAAATAAAATAGGAAGCTTTACCTGCCAAAATATAGATTTCAGTTTTATGTTTAATAGTAATGACATATTTTACAAATATGGCTACAATACTTAAATTACTTAGCCATTGTAGAATACCATTTAATGTTAACGTTAACAGCCACCAAGCTCATTAATATACAATATGGCTGAATAACTTTCACCAGGTTATTTAATGTTCGAGGGAGAGTCTACTTTATACAAGCACCTTAATTATACTTGCACTAGACTCCAACGATTCACACTATTCTGTTTACACTGTTAACAAGCACCTTAAGTATACTTCTGTACTGGACTTATGTGTATCTTGTGTATTTTATTTCTCATATTTTATATCTCGACTTGAGGATACTGCTGGAAATGTGAATTTCCCTACGGGGATGAATAAAGTATCTATCTATCTATCTATCTATCTATCTATAGATGCTAAATATTGTACAACTTTCTCTCTCTCCTAAAATAGTTGTGAGAGTGTATATTTGTAAACGTTAACAAATTGGCAACAATCAATATAACATTAAAATATGTTTTGAAGGTAAAATTACTGCTTATTCATATGATTAGAGAAAACACAATGTGTTTTTCATGTGATAACCGTATTCACTTTAGGATAAAGAGTTGTACTGCTTGCCAATCCGAGAGTCTCTCAAGACCATGCTTTCTTGGGGATGGACCATCAACAGGATACGAGAGAGTGACCCTGCCACCCTTCATAACAAATCGAGGAGGATATCACTGGCCAGCCAGGTGCACATTTTCCTGACATACAGCTGCTTAAGCTGTGCGAGTACATACAGTATCTCGGCCCACCACACAGTCTTGAAATCAAGTGTTCTTGTCTTGCACCTTGCATAGTTTTACATTTACCTACTGCTTGTATGGTTATTCGTTTTTGACCCCAGATTTAAACAACAAATGATAATTTGGTGTAATGGATGCCCACATTGGTAGCACAGATTTGTCTTAGCCACCTCCTTAATGAGTTTTCACCAGCTTTGCATTAACAATTGGCATTAACAACCTGCTTGGTATTAAAAAAAATGCTTACATTAGCCGAGCCTGTCTGCTGCTTTGTGAAATTAAATTTTCTTTGTCTGACTGATTCTCTAAACTAGCTTCAAGAATATTGAAACATACATTGAAAAAAAAGTCATTATTACCACCATACTCATTTTTTTTCAGCTGTCCTTCGAAGGAGCTCAGTGTTTCAATCCCAGACCCATTGATATGAGCAATGTTACACTGTCCAGAGACACACAGGTATTGAAATACATATAATCCAGACATAATGGCGTTAATTCACATTTTATTCAAATTTTATTCAAACCATGACACTGCACAAAAAGAATACTGATAACTTTGTTATGAGACTTACGCTGTCTTTTGCAGTTAATGGCAGACCTGCTGGCAGAGAATTATCATAATATCTGGGCCAGAAAGAAGAAAATAGAGCTTGAAGCCAAAGGTGTGGTATGGAAATACAGTGGGTTTTTGTGGTGTGGAAAATACAGTTTTTGCACATGACTACTTTTCAGTATCATTTACAGTAGATATACAAATTCTACATTCAAAGACCAGGATTGCATAATGTAAAAACAAATTAGACCAAGATCACGGTCAACATTTTAGGGAAGTTAAGTAAATTCGAAACGAATTATAACATTGCCTTTTCTACGGAGTTCTGAATTAACCAGTTAAATGAGACTGAGTTCACACACCTGCCATCTAGTGCCTGTGATTTAATGCAGATTTTGCTTAGTGATCCATCCATCCATCCATTTTCTTGAGCCGCTTATCCCCACAGGGTTTGCAGGCTTGCTCGCGCCTATCTCAGCTAGCTTCGGGGAGTAGGTGGGAGATACCCTGAACCAGTTGCCAGCCAATCGCAGGGCACCCAGAGACGAACAACCATTCACGCACCCAATCACACCTAAGGAAAATTTAGAATATCCAATTCAACGGCCATGCATGTTTTTGGAGTGTGGGAGGAAGCGGGAGTGCCCGGAGAGAACCCACGCAGGCTCAGGGAGAACATGCAAACTCCACACAGGAAGCCCGGAACCAGGTGGATTTGAACCGGGACCTTTGAACTGTGAGGCGGACGTGCTAATCACAGTACAAAACGATGACGGCATGAATCAAGAGTCAAAACCATTGTAGTGCAGTAGTTTTGCTTCTTGAGCCTAAACAAAAAATAATTTAGTTGTTGTGTGAAGCATATTAACTTTCAACATACACTGGAGTGCTTATCTTGGTCTTTCTGTATGCCAGGTGGAGGTAATCACCCTTTATTGGTACCCTTCGATACACTGACTGCCAGAGAGAAATTCAAAGACAGACAAAAAACAGAAGATATCTTCAAATTCCTGCAGATCAATGGGTATACTGTATCAAGGTAAAAAATATATTTATATTCGTCTGTGAAAGACACTACTATAACTGCGAGTCTTGGGCCTCAATTTGAAAGTTGAACATGTGGATATAGACAGAAGATAAAACAATATTTGCTAACTTTAATCTTTTGCTGAAACTCACAAAATAATTAATACTTGTATTGAAAATGCGTGTATTGTTTTCAGCAGAGGTGGGCAGCCTAACATTTTTTTTGCTGCTTTGACATTCGTCAGTGCTCCGCCCCGCCTCAGTCATTGTCAGTCCACCATTTTTTCCACGCTGAAAATTGCAATCGCCGGTCTGCGGGTACATCGGACAACAGCTGGTGTTTTGCCAACTTCTGTTGTCATCCCCGCCACTTTGCTCTATTCCGTCATACCCCCCACACCCCCGCTCTGGCTATTGTCACATTGACTTTGAAGAAATTCCAGTTTATAGCCTAAAGCCAGCAACACTGCAGACAAACATGCAAGCCAGTTGGCTTGTATTTCTGTCAGCAAAAGGGGTGTGTCAGAGTGATGGACGTCAGATGGTATGTCTATCCGGACGATTAAGACGGCGGATAGAAAATATCTTCCGACATTCTTAATCCGTCGTTTTTTTTAAGCACTCCTGTCATTCATTGGACCGTCAGCAAAACGGGCATTTGTCTGCAACATACTGACAGACAGCCATTCAGAGCTGATGGACTGCCCACGTCTGGTTTTCAGAGGCATGAAGTCACAGGAGTCGGACTCACCGGCCATAGAGAAACGATTTGCCTACACCTTCCTTCAGCAGCTCATCAACTATGTAGACCAAGCCCACGAGCACATGATGAAGTTTGGTGAGATCTTTAAATCTGACTTCCATAACAGCTACAGTACCTGATAAAAGCAATATCCAAGTCTTCTTGTAAAAAGTTTTTATTTATGTATTTATTTTTTACTACAAGTAGACCTGTAGTCAAATTCACAGACAAAGTGGTTGGTGAAAAAGATGGGCCAATGGGAGACAAATGTACAGACAAATGACTCTCTTTAGACACAGGAACAAAACGAAGGGGTGTAATGAATCTTCAAGAACAGCAAATGAAGTTCTTTGGAAAGGTCAGAACTCAAAAACATTGCATTCAACAACAACAAAATACAAAAAAATGTTAACCAGTTATGATTGATAATCCTAGGATTTGTTTCTGCTTTTCTGACATGTCAATGTCAATTCCACCAACAGGTTGTTTTGCCATTGGTGGATCAATATTTTAAAAACCATCGGCTGTACTTCTTATCCACATCCATCCATCCAATAAGCAGTGGTGGACATGCCTCAAACAAGGAGAAAGAGATGGTTACAAGGTGATTGTGACAAACAATACTAGGAAGATGCTAGTTACAGGATTTGCTAACCTCTTATACTGGTGTTTAAAATGTTAACTAGATATTTGCATGATGTTGGGAAGAGCAATTGGTTGTTTGTTTTATGATTCTGCTTGGTATTTTTTACGTTCAAGTGACTGACAATTTATTTTTCTTTTGTCTTTTCCTCCTTAATGTATTTTTTTCCTAGTATCTTCTGCAAACTGGGAGAACTTACCAGAAAGAGGATATCCTTATTTGGTAAGAATGGTGTATGGCTAAAAAATGGTGAATGGCAACAGTCTTCAAAGAAAATGTGGAGTACTTAAGGATAACCAACTTGGACAAAAACATCAAAGAAAAAAAAAGTGTTTTTTTTTTTAAGCCAGTAGGTGGCGATAACACTATAATGATAAATTCGGAGATATCTTCAGGACTTGACTCTCATCAAATGAGTTACATTTTCATCTGGTCATAATAGAGCAACCTTTATTGTCACGTTGACTCAGGCTTTTCAGGGACTTACAGGCCAAGCCCTTCATTGCAAAGTCAGATTTGGCGAAGAGTGTGATATACATGGCTTGCATGTTTGCTGAACAAATTTTCACTTACATTAGTTCAAGGAGCTTAATGCAGTACAGTGATCCCTCACTACTTTGCGCCTTGCTTAATAAAGCGATATTGCGGAGAGGCATGCTGTGGGGGTTTCCTGCATGGTAGCTACAGATGATATAAATGCACTCCTCGGACGTCGAACTACTGCAGTTCACAACCTTAAATTATTAAACCTTTTACAGTAACTCTACAGTTATCACTTTCCATCCTTTGTAGTCTCATGAAAAGCTGCGGCTATATTAGCCGTGCCCAAAAGTTGATTTAAAGTGAAGCCTATAAGCCAGAGGTGTCAAAACTCGGTCCTCGAGGGTCGCTGTCCTGCATGTTTTGCAGGATTCTTTTCCTGACACACCTGAGTTAAATGATCAGGATCATCATCGGACTTCTGCTGAGCTTGCTGATCCCCCGGTCATTTGAATTAGGTGTGTCAGGAAAAAAATGGGGGAAAAAAAATCTTTAAGTTACCATTTGTAAGACCCACCCATACTTTTGGCCGTATTTATTTATTTATTTATTTATTTATTTATTTTGGGGGGGGTTATATTTGGGAAATTATGGTAGCTCCTCTCCACCCTCAAGGCCCTCAAAATGACTCGTCATTGACCTAGAGATGATAAAACACCAGGAGCAACCTAAGACTTTGTCAGACAAATACTCTAACATTGAACCATACTGCCCCAGTAGTGCTTGACATGTCTTTAACCCTATATCTCTACCATATCGAGTAAATATCTCAAAATTCCATGCACACACCACAGATAAAGACAGCTTTTTTTCATCACATCCTAGATTTTTTTGATTTGAATTTGTTTTTGTGTACTTTTTGAAGTTCTTAATAGAATTTTTTTTCATACACTACTTTTCAATTTCTAACCATAAGATCCAATACCTTTAAATCAGGGGTCATCATCCTTTATGAAACCGAGAGCTACTTCTTTGGTACTGAGTAATACTAAGGGCTACCAGTTTATGTAAAGACCGTGCATAATTGTTTGCAACATTCCCAGAAAATCACACCGTTCTATCTATGTTGTAAGCTATTTGCAGAAGAGGCCTGTTGGCTACTCATGTGATCTTTGGGGGCCACCCAGTGCCTGTAGGCTCTACGTTGGTGACCCCTGGCCTAGACAGTATAAGAGTAGGAACCATTTTATGATTGGGCAGACCTTCTACCACATTGAGCAGAACAAGTCCCTGTTATGTTCTGTTGGGTCTTGGTTGTGTGTTTATTTTGGAAGGTTCTTACTTTCCCAACATCTTACATTTCTGTTTTAGGGTCAGTGGCTATCCTCTCAAACTCTGTGACCTATTTTTTCTGACTTATCTTTTCCTTTCTTAGGTAATAATGCCACATCCATCGTAAACTGTTTGCAGATCCTGGGGCAAAGCCTGGATGCTAGGTAATGGAAACATATTTTATCATGAAGTTGCTAGTTGTAAGCAGTGTTGGGCAAGTTACTTCAAAATGGTAATGCATTATTTATTACTTATTACTGTCATTTCAAAGTACAGTCAGCCCCCTGCTTACGAGCATCCTGATTTGCGAACATTCCGCCTTACGAGCGTGGATCAGGGAGAATTTTGTCCTCCGCTTACGAGCAAACCTCTCGTCTTGCGAGCATTCCGTCAAACCAGCCATTGAGTATGTAGAAATGTTCTCGCCTAACTGCGTCAATATATTCAGCAGTTGCGTCATCTACAATCATTAATAGATACTTATGGCGGTAACGTGAACGCTATTGGTCTTACAATCTCACACTGACTGTCTCACTCACGGTGTCTAAATATATTACCATTTAAGTGTAGTGTTTGTACAGCTAAAGGGAAAAACAGCTGACATGAAATTAAATGTGCCGATTGCAGGACAAAGAATTGTCATTGGTTTAAATGTGTGTTTTTTTTTTAATTAATTGTCAATACATTCCAACCGTTTAAAAAAAAGTGCGAATAATTATCAGTCAGTCAAGGAGACGCCAATATGCTATTGGTCGATTAAGGTCACCCGGTCTCACTCACGGAGATGCTATTGGCCGGCGTCACACGTCAATCACAGAAATGCCGATATGCTATTGGCCGAACGCCTTTATCTAGCTTGATGGGACAGGATGGAAGGAAGTAGACAAAATGAGTGAAAAACGGAATGTTTTGAAGACTTTGCAAACTTTATCTGTTAGACATAGCTTCTAAAATTACTAGCAGCGGTAAAGGAAGAAATAAGAGGATGATGTTTTAGTATCTCCGTGATTTGCACCATGACTGAAAGAGTTACTGTAACACTGTAAGACCAATAGCCTATATGCGTTGCCGTATTAACTCAAGAGGTTAATCTCTGCACCCTATTACGGGTGATGATACAGCGCCATATAATGGTTGCTAGACAAGATTGCATGTCAGGTTAGTCGGCGATCTCCCGATATGCATTGGGACAGCGTCATTGTTGCAATTTTGTGAGTTGTAACCAAAGGTGAACTGACGCTCGAACAAGCCATAAGTGTGCTGCCTAGTAAATGCAACACACACAACCACCTCTCCGCTTCCACCGTGCTCAATTCACGTCGGGAAAAACAGTTGACATGAAATTAAGTGTGCCGATTGCAGGACAAAAAATCGTCACAGATTTAAATGTGTTTTAATCAATAAGATGTCAATACATTCCAACCGTTTAAAAAAAAAGTGCAAATAATTATCAGTCAGTCAAGGAGACGCCAATATGCTATTGGTCGATTAAGGTCACCCGGTCTCACTCACGGAGATGCTATTGGCCGGTGTCACACGTCAATCACAGAAGTGCCGATATGCTATTGGCCGAACGCCTTTATCTAGCTTGATGGCACAGCTGGTTGGGATGGAAGGAAGTAGAGAAAACCCTGACTGAAAAAGTTACTTTGACACTGTAAGACCAATAGCATATCTGATTTACCGTATTGACTTAGAGCATTCATCTCTGCTCATCTCTGCTTATCTCAGCACAAGTCACGTCTTTCCAAAGGTAAAAGTCATTTATCCTTTGTATTTGTTATTTAATGCAACTGTACAGTAGATTATGTCACTTAATATTAATTTATGTATACAGCGTGATGATTTTACCTAAGGCTTCTGCGCGCGTTGCACGCACTCACGAATTAACATGGGTTTGGATTGCCCGCTATACGAGCAATTCGAGATACGAGCGTAGCCGCTGAACGGATTAAGTCCGTAACCCGGGGGCCCACTGTAATTAGTTACATTACAATATTACTGTATTTGAAATGTAATGCAATACACTACTATTGCACTACATTTTAATTACTCTCACCACCATAACTGGAAAAATGGATTTGCCATTCTAACTGTATCTCAATACGCTTATTACAGATCCACTGAAAGGTTGGCTTAAGCCTAAAACCAGCACAAATCATTTGTATTGTAAACCTTTAAAGACAAGATCCAAAATCTTTTTCTTTTTTTTTGTAGTGATGAATTGTTTATGCTGTAAGCACAAACAGTTAGTGCATTTCACAATTTCAATATTAATATTCCAATTGAAGATCAGTTGTCTAGGTTAGAGACATATGTTTCAAAAATAGATGGTTTCGGTGGGGCTAACGTTAACAGCTAGCCTACATCATTAAGATGTTTAACGTACTGCCAGCATGAGTTTTGTATGCTTCAGCTTGATACACATTGACCACAACTATTCATAGACAACACCAATTGTGGCATCCCTGAGCTAGAGAACCATCAATTTGCCCGCTTTGTTTTTCAGTCCTCCGCGTGTTTTCTTTTCGCTAACTTCACGTTACTTTGGCTATGGCCTCTCAAAATGATTTGTCAAATTACTGGTGGTGCAATATGGTGACGTGTACTGCTCATTAGGTGTCGCACACAAAGTGCACCTCACTATTATATTCTTCTTGTCTTTATCTCTGACAAACTGAAAGTAATGGGCGTATGCCCACCTTGTGTACGCATTGTCCATATTCAACCTGTCGTCTGCTGCTGTCATCCTCATCTCTGCTGTAATTGGTACTAATAACAGAAAGTAAACATTTTCCTCCTTAATTCTGGCAGTGTTTTTTGCAAATTTGGAGAAAAAACAACTTTCAGGTTAAAAATGCATTGTAAAACAATGGGTTACTCCATTTGTGCAGAGTGAAATATTACTTTTTGTATGAGTGTGTTAGTACACTACTGCATTACAGCAGAAAGAAATGCATTACAGTAATTACATTACTTTTGTAATGCATGACTTGCAACTCTGCTAGTTGGTTTTTGCAGAACGGCCAAGAAAGTTGGATCAAATTGACTCAAATATTGCAATGGTCCATTCTTTTTTTGTTTTAGTGTTTATTTTTTAAGTTATTGCCCATTCGAAGCAGCATGATGAGAAAAAATATTTTTTTTGCCAAACATTGTGGTTTGCATTTAGGCAATTCTTCAACTCCTCCAAAATAACTGCGCCTCTTCTATGACGAGTGCTCACCATGCTCGCTCTGTCAATTTATGTGGATGGTCACTTCTTGGTAGGCTTCCCCCATAGACTGAAGGGTGCTTCTTCAGATGTTAATATCTCCACAAAGTAATCCCTGACCTGTCTGATGTCTCCCGTAAACTTTATGATGCTGTTCACGACAATTATTCAGTCACTAAATGTTCAGGCCTTCATGACACGTGTATTACTTTATAATAATAAATTACACACAATTTGACCTTTATCATGTGACCTCTAAAGGCAATTAATTGCGCTGAATTGAATTCAGAGGTGTGAGAATTACAGGGGCTTAAAAGAGATGCTCACTGCATGTTTCAGATTTACATGCATTTAACATTTTGAAAACCACATATAAGCCATTTTGTTCAACTTCAGACTTTTCAGTGCTACTTTGAGTTGCTCTTACAGCTCATCAAAATACACTCAATCTTGTGGTTTTGAAGTCACAAAAGGTGAAAAAATTGAAGGGGTGTCTTTCACCCCCCCAAAAAAAAAGAGAAAAATAGGTTAAAAATATTCATCTTAACAGTAAATATCAGCAAATGTGTTTTACTACTACTCCATATAGATCTTATAATTTGCTACACCCGTGTAAGATTTTATTTATTTATTTTATTAATTTTTATGTTTTACCCCCGTGACTGAACATATCGTTGATTAGGATAAAACACTTTTGTAAATTCAATGATTGATGACAAAACCCATCTAATTGAATGTTTCCTAATATAGGACAGTGATGAAAACTGGCGTGGAGTCGGTCAAGACAGCAATGCAGTTCTACTTTGAGAGTGCAGCAGAAGCTTTGGAGAAGACTCAAGAGAACTTGAAGCTTGGCCAATTTGCTCTCAGCATAGAACAGCCCAGTGGAGTCCCTCAGATCATCAACTATACCACATTTGGCCTGCTTCCGATCCTGTCTTCCTTGTTTGAACACATTGGAAAGAATAATTTTGGAGAAGATCTGATTTGTGCGTGTATACGTTATTTTATATGATTATACATGTATTTATATTTTATTTATATAGGTGGGACACAGATTTGCTTTTATGTACATGCATTTACCAAGTTAAACTTGTGAAAGTCATTCTGTCTTGTTGACGCTCAAATCAAATCAACTCATTAGTGCAGTCTTATTTAGATTATCTAGAACAGTGGTTCTCAAATGGGGGTACTTGAAGGAACTCCAGGGGTTGCTCGAGACTTTAAATAAAACAAACATGCACAAATCCTTTAAAAATAATTATTGAATTAATTCAATGTTTCAGGAAAACATATGTTCATAAAACACATTTAATGTTCAGCGGGTTATTCAATATAAATATTTTAAAACGCCAGATTCTCCCTCATACTATAATGGTTTTACCCAACTAGTTTGACCTGTCAAGTTAATGATATAATTTTGCGAACACATTTCTAGTATGAACACAAAAGAGGACACTTTAAGTTGAATATTTTTCTGTGAACAAATGTTGATTTATACTTCTTTCTATTTGAGAACAGGTCTGACACTTAATGTTGATTATTTTTTGTGGACATATATTTCTTAATAATTAATATTTCTTTTTGATAACAGATCTCTTCTACGATCCAACAGAGGACACTTTATGTTGATAATTTGATTGTTCGTTTGTGGACAAATACAAATGAAGTTTGAAGGGTTCTAAAGTTGAAATGGAACAGTGATGGCATGTTTTAAGTCTGTTTTTTTTTTTCAACTCAAAAATGTTTTTGCACTGGTTAAGGGGTACTTGGATGAAAGCATATTTCACAGGGGGTACATAACTGAAAAAAAGATTGAGAACTACTGATCTAGAAGAATAAGATCGATGTTCACCAATTTCACTCATACGATTTCAACCCTGAGCAGAAATTAGCATAAATGAAGTATCTTTAGAACCTATACTCCAATATTATAAGTACTTAAAGTATTCTCTGGTTGATGTACTTGTAGCATACCAGAAAATATACAAACATAAATATACATTTAATCCTTGTTCACACTTGTTCTTACAAGAGTACTATAATTATACTCAATAACTTTAAATAAAAGTAAATTCAATAGACATGCTTCTAGCATTCCAGTTTTATATCCATTGGTTAGTTTACAGGTTTATGCTTGAAGTGTATTACACTCAAAAACTGGATTTGTGAAAATTTAACAAAATAACAGGGATAAAAACCCAAAAGAGTAATCCCACAAAAATTGCCATTGCATGGATTCTGTGTTAGGAGGTGGACATACTAACCAGCTGTTCTATATTTTTATGTAATCTCACTAACAGGCTTAAACGGTGCTTAAGTGTATTCTCTTAAAACCGTTAGCATTGTTGTGTTATATATCCATTCATTTATTTATATATTTTTGGCTAACCGAAAAAAAATGGTAGTCCTATTTCCAACCAGGTTGATGAAACTCCATTGGTTATCCTTTTATAACCAAAATATTATTGCAGTATTATTTTTACGCAGTCTGCTTTCAGAATGTGCAGGAACACTCAAACAAGTAGTCTAGTTGTATACTTCTAGTACAGTACTCAGTTTAGTTTATAGGTTCATAAACCTATATGAACAACACCCCTGAATGTGATTAAATTATTGTATTTTTGGTCCTGTCTTTCTTAGTGGATGAGGTCCAGGTTTCTTGCTACAGAATCCTCAAGAGCCTCTACTTCCTGGGAATCAACAAAAGCATATATGTAGAGAGGTATGTATTCCTAACAGGTTCTTCTATCGAGCCATTTTTTTTTAACAAGAATAAGCTAAAGAAAATAAAAATCTTTTTGAGTTCATCGTAGTACTTTTATTAAAGCATTTAATACAGTAGCATAGAACTGTGACATATTTCTGATTTGTGTATTGATCAATACCAAGTAAATACTGGTGTCAGTACTACCAATAGTCATACCAATTACTTTGAGGTTAATAAAACACTATAGTATTTTAAATAATTTGCCCTATTAACTTTTTTCCCAAATGGAATTTTGAGTTTTAGTTCTTAAGTTCTTAAAACGTTTGTCACAGTGGAGACATGAGAAAACAAAATAAATAAGCAAGCAAATAAATATAACATTTTATTTTCTATTTGACCCTGTCTTCTTCAGACATCGCCCAGCATTAGGAAAATGTTTGGCAGCTTTTTCAACAGCCTTTCCAGTTGCCTTCCTTGAACCTCAAATTGACAGTTTCAACAACTATTCAATCTATAACAGCAAAAGACCTGAGGACAGAAATGGTAAAATGCACACTCACACACACAAATTGTTACATCCTTTAAAACTAGAACTGTTTTGGCAAATACATGACAGCACAAAAATTGGAATACAGTGGGCCCCCATGTTACGAACTTAATCCGTTCAGCGGCTACGCTCGTAACTTGAACTGCTCGTATGACGGGCAATCCAAACCTATGTTAATTAGTGAATGCGTGCAACGCGTGCAAAAACCTTAGGTAAAAACATCACGACTTTATACACATATTAAAAATGAGTAACATAATCTACTGTACAGTTAAATTAAATAACATATACAAAGGACAAAAGACATTTACCTTTGGGGCGACGTGACTTGAGCTGGGTGGAGGCGGAGGGGAGCAGAGACCAACCCGCAGAATTTATTGATTTATTTTCTTAAACGGGAACTTTTCTCAAACTAGAACATATCACCGGCAATTTCCTTCTCTTTAATCCATAATAGAAGAAGCCTCTCAATTTTATTGTCGATCGAGGTCCGTCCCCCGGCAAGGAAAGTCTTGCCCTTAGAAGATTGCCGAGCGGTTCCGTCCATACTCACGAGCAAGGTTAACCATGCGTGCGCTTCCTTCGTATTTTTTTTTTATTATCTCCTGTTTGTTTCTTTTGTCATTATCCTCTTACGTCTTCCTTTACCGCCACATGCAATTTTAGAAGCCATGTCTAACAGATAAAGTTTGCAAAGTCTTCACAACATTCCTTCCTTCCGTTTTTCACTCATTTTCTCTCCTGCCTTCCATCCCGACCAACTGTGCCATCAAGCTAGATAAAGGCGTTCGGCCAATAGCATATCGGCATTTCTGTGATTGACGTGACGCCGGCCAATAGCATCTCCGTGAGTGAGACTGGGACTGACACCGTGACTGAGACAGTGACTGTGACATTTTAAGAGCAATAGCGTTCAACGTTGTCGTGTTGAGCGTCAACTTCTGATTTAGTTGACGTATCAAAGCGAAAATAAATGTACTAATACAATGACCGGCATGTCGTGCTGTTCGTAAGACGGAAGGTTTGTGCGTAAGTGGGGGACAAAAAACTCCGCGGTCCACGCTCGTAAATCGAAATGTTCGTAAAAGAGCGTGTTCGTAAACCGGGGGCCGACTGTACTAGATATTTATGGAACTGTACAAAATATCTCCCTTTACCCCTCAAGACCTCAATTTGGGATTGCCTGAGGTACAGTTACATTTATGTTAGTCTGCTTTTGCTGTTGTTTGTTTGTTTGTTAGTAGTTTAAAGAGTCTTGTGTTTGGTATAATATGCTCTCATACATTTTTGCCAATAATTTATGTCTGTACATTTAATAATTTCCGTTCCAGCGTTTGGCTTGCCAGACCAGGTCATAGATGTTTGTTCAATGATTCCAAATTTGGAGACGTCTCTTGAAGAAATCATCAAAATGGCAGAGTCTGGCATGAAATATACTCAAATGCCTCATGTTGTGGAGGTATGTCATCAAGTAGTTATTTCCTAATGGTATCTTCCTAACAACGGCCTAAAGAAGGACACTAACCACTGCATCATTCACAAATAATGTCTTTAGAAATTAAATTACAATATCCTCTCTTATGGCACTTTTTTTTCAATCTTTGCATTCATGCAGGTGGTTTTACCAGTATTGTGCAGCTACATGTCTCACTGGTGGGAACACGGGCCAGAGAACAACTCAGACCGAGCCGACAACTGCTGTACATCGGTGACCTCCGATCATATGAACATATTACTCGGAAGCATCTTGAAGATCATCTATAACAATTTAGGGATTGATGAAGGGGCCTGGATGAAAAGGCTGGCTGGTAATCCTAATGATGCAAGGAGCACATAATTGTTTCTTTTTGTTTTTATGGCATCATTTTACCAGAATAGAGAAAAAGTCAAAACAAGCTTACAATTAATTGATATACCATTCCAACGTCATCATGCTCTGAAAATTGATACTTCCTGGGCTATTTTTTCTCATTCCGTTCTGGTTTTCTCATAGCAACATGTTATCAACATGTTTCATTCCAGAAATACCCATTCATTTCCGATGGAGCATTAAAAAAAAAAAAAAAAACATTTTCAATTTCTAAATGTTCAGTTTAGTCACTTCACCTCATACTCATTTTTCACCATTCTCACAGATTATTCCACTCTTATTTCGACATATTTTCACTTTGCACCATCTTTGCATCGTCAACACATTCCAACAATTCACGCCTTTTGGATTTTTTTTCTCTCATTACAAAGATTTACACTTTTCCAATTGTTCTAAATATTGTTGTTCATTTCCTATGACACATTCAACATCACAATTGATTGGGATTTATCCCATTTCCAACTTTAAACTTTCAACTCAACCAAAATCAAAATTTTATTCATTATTTTTTTTCCCTCTAACGTCCACATTTCAGTTCATATCAAGTACATTTGGTTGCCCCAGATTGTTCTTGCATTAAATGATCTAGATTATAACTTTTCCACACTCTCCGCAATCCTGTTGATCAATCCTGCCGGCCACAAAATATCTATCCAGCCATCAGACCGCTTATCCTCATATCAAAAGTTTTGTTGTCATATGCACAGTGATACTACAAAATAAAGAAACTCCATTCCACAATCGAGCAAATAATAAAGTAGGCAATAAAACAAAAACCAAATAATACAATAATTGAACAATAAGGGCAGCAATAATAAACTACTAATAAATGAATAGACTTACATATTATGGAGTAGCTCGAGTAGAAGAAACTGTATATGGTTATAGCTAAATATCTAGAACAGTATAATAGTATAATATTATATAGCTAAACTTGTTGATAAATAATGCCTCTCTTTTTTCGACAGTGTTTTCACAACCAATCATCAGCAAGGCAAAATCCCAGTTGCTTACGACCCACTTTCTGCCTCTGATGAAGAAACTCAGAAAAGTGAGTAGTGATTTGGCGATAGTGAAGAACATATGATTTGGCCCTGAGCTCGTGTTTGTGTGTCAACAGGTGTGAAGCAATGTGTTTTACATGATACTGTGTGTGTGATATATAGGTATATCAAATGCCACGAGAGTTCTCTCCCTCTGACATCCCACGAGATTTATTTCCTTTTCACTTTTTTGGAGGGCATGACTTATTGAGCCAGAAGTGCAATGGAGGGCAACTAGGTTGATGGTTAGGCATGAGTGCCACACTCTCATACAGTTGGTGACGGTATGCACCCAAAGATTGCTCCAATCTGCCATCTTGAAAAGGAGAAAGAACTCAATGTACACGGGAGAAATACACAATGATCTGATTAGTTTTAAATATCTGTGCGGCAGCATTTTAGTTTTCCAATTGAGTAAAAGGATGGTAACGCATTGACTGATAAGACAAAGATAGTTTGTAAACGTTGAAAAAAAAATCGGCCATACCCCACATCTAACGCGAGCTGTATGCAAAGGCATTTGCAGTACTCCCACCAAAACCTGAAGACTGTAGGACAAGTTAGATGTCCGTTTCTGTCATCTACTCTTCCTCCAACTTCACTCCAGCATTTTTTTATTCAGCATTTCCAAATTGTCTTTGCCTATCAGTGTGTTGCCATCCTTTTCCTCAATTGGAAAACAAAAATGTTGCCACACAGATGATTTAAAAGTAATCGGAGCATCGTGCAGTTGCGGTCCACGTGAGTGTCGTAAAATAAAAAGAATAGGTATCAAGTTGAGATATAAAACAAGGTATAAACAACACACAAAAGAGGCACAGCACAAGTCAGAACCGTAAGTGGGAAGGTAATGTACAGATACCTACAATAATGTGCATGGAAAAAAAATAAGTGCATGTGTAGAGGGTTATGTACAGCTAGTGGTGGCAAGTGGTGTGCAAAACAACAGTTTTGTTGTTGTTGTTTTTTTTTATTATGTAGAAAGCGGGCGTAGTGCTGATGGATGAGGAACAAAGCAAAGCAGAGGGGAAGGGTGAGATATCAGAAACTGAGCTTCTCATCATGGACCAATTCTCAGGTCTTGTCAGAGACCTCTACGCCTTTTATCCGCTTCTCATTCGATTTGTCGACCACAACAGGTAGTTTGGTGTTTCTGACACATGAATGAATATACTGCATTAGTACTGTATTGCACTGTATAGTTTACTGTGAGATATACATACAAAGCTGAAACTCTAATTTGAATATAATCATATTTCTCAATTACTCACAGGGCCACATGGCTAAAAGAGTCTAATCTAGATGCAGAACTATTGTTCCAGATGGTAGCTGAAGTTTTTATCTTCTGGGCAAAATCTCATGTAAGGAAGTGAAAACATGAACTATGAGGTGATCGCATAGGTATCCCCTCACTTAAAACATTACTTTTCTTTCATACAGAACTTCAAAAGAGAGGAACAGAATTTTGTGGTTCAGAATGAAATCAACAACATGTCCTTCCTCATATCAGATTCCAAATGTAAGATGTCAAAGGTATGGTGTATCAATTTCATCACCCAATTTTCGAAATAACAAAAGAACATTGGATGAACTGATGTGATTTAAGTTTAGACTTTGATTTGTTATTGTGTATGTGTGGATTCCTTTGGCTTAGCATCCTCTAATTTGAATCAAAGGCTATAGGTCATAATATTGTGATTTATGAATCCAGTATATTGGCAATATTGGGACAAAAACAAAAAAAACATTGTATTGTTCCCTGTCTTCAAACTCTCTCATAGGGAATAGTTTCATACCAAGAGAGGAAGAAGTTGAGGAGAAAGGGAGACCGATATTCAATGCAGACGAGTCTGATCGTGGCAGCTCTGAAGCGACTGCTTCCTGTTGGACTTAATGTTTGTGTTCCTGGGGAGCAAGAGCTCATTGCTCTTGCTAAGAACCGGTTTTCCCAGGTATTTAAGTGAAAACCAATTGCAAATGATTTTTTTTACATTGTGCGTTGCTTTTTAAATTTTTTTAATTGATTTTTTTTTATTGTTACCCATTGCTACTGTAATACTTTTGAAAATAAACATTGCATCGTCATTTCCTGAATACAAAATACATAACAATTCTCTTGGCGATTGAACACGGGTTATCCCAAATGTCGTCAGCCATGCTTTTGCAATGATAAAATTATAAAAAAAACAAAGGACAGTGTTTAGATTTGTCATTTGAAAGCTATGACATTTCCTATTTTTACAGAAAGACACTGAGGATGAAGTGCGCGAAGTCATTAGAAACAACCTCCATCTACAAGGAAAGGTAAAAATCACTCACAGTAGATTAGGTTTGTAAAATAATGACAATTTGGGCTACGTTTGTAATAATTTTTTGTTGTAAAACTAACCACCAAAAGTGTTTTCACCCAAAAACGCTGGGATGGATGAACACTGTTTTGATCAACCATTTTCAAATTGTGGTACAGATACCCATATTTAAACACAAAGTCAATGTCTAATCTGTGTATAATTTGTATTGGCTTGCAATGGAAAAACAACAACAAAACAATAATATTGGTGGTATGAGAAATGTTCACTATTTTTCAGGTGGTACTTGAAAATGTTTTAGATAATGTTGTGTTTTTGTGTGTGCATCAAAAGTTGCAGGACCCTGCTGTTCGATGGCAAAGGGCCCTATATAAGGACATTCTGAATCACTGTGATAACACCTTTGACATTGAGAAGAACGTGGAAAGAGTGCTGGACCTTGCTCATGTTCTCTTCCACCTCGACCAGGTTGTAGTTAATGTTTCCACTTACAGTTTGAAGAAAAATAACGAAAATACAATATCACTCTGTAATCAACATGGTTATTGGTATTTTCATGTTATTTCCAAAAGGTTGCAAAGTTCCTACTGTTTTTGTAGAAAGTATTATTATTATTATTATTTTTATTATTATTAATATTATTATTCATCCAGAATTGTTTATTGTCATAGTGTAAAAAAAATCTAACTTTGCAAAGCCACATGAATGTTGTAAAATAAAAAGAATAAGTCTCAAGTTGAGAAGAAAAAACAGGCTATAAAGAACACATACGAGGCAGAGTACAAGTCTGAACCGTAAATTGGTATGTAATGTACAGATACCTACAACAAAGTGCAGGTCTGCATGGGAAAAAATAAAGTGCATGTGTGATGGGTAGGTTATGGCCTACTAGTGGTGGCAAGTGGTGTGCAAAAGAATAGTGCAAAACAAAAGTAAGGTGCAAGCTGTTGATATAGTCACAATATGAGTGATATTATTAAGTTTTCTTGTGCTACTAGTGGCCGTTGAGGAGTCTGATGGCAGAAGAAAAGAAAGAGTTTCTCAATCTGCTAATTCTGCATTTTACTCTTCTGGCCAGCACCAAAAATAAAAAGGCCAAGATTCACGAGCGGCGCAGACAAACACGTTTGCCACAGGGGGCCATTACCATAATCGCTTATCCACCAGGGTTTCAAGCATGCCAGCCAATCGAAGGACACGCAGCTCAAACTGTCAAGTAGGAGCCCAAGACACTATAAAACTTGCTAAATTTTGTACAGAACACCCATTTGACACTCCAGAATACCATAAAAACTGGCTAATTTCTCCAAAGAATGCCAAACCTGTCATTGGCACTCGCTTTTTTCCAAAACACAGTTGTCAAGAGAATTTGTGTGGTTCAGACTTTTTGATATTTGATTTGTTTATATTTTTGTTGTTTCCTTCTGTCTCCTTCTTCAGCTTGTGTCTCTCTTTTAGTTTGATTGTGCGCCTCTGCTTGTTGACCAGCTGGTTCCTTGTGTCACCCAATTATCTCCCTCCAACTCCTTGTATTGGGTCCAGCTGTTCCTCATTGTCTTGTCAGTTTGGTTGTAATTAGGTCCCTGTTTTCTTTCAGTCTGTTGGTTCATTGTCAACATTGTCAGTGTTGTCCATGTCACCCCATGTGTAGAGCTGTCTACCCTGATTGGTCACGTTTATGCCTATAGGTAAGAGTAAACCTACTTAGCTACATCCGATATGAGACCCAGACATGATTAACCAGTTCTAACCCATGCCTATTTAGCCTACACATAACCCAGACAGGACCAATAAATGCTGATCAGTTGTAACCTACGCCCACTTAGCCTATACATAACCCGTATTGCACTCAGAACATTTGCCCCGTTCATTCCCATACCTACAAAGCTGAAATGGTACCCATATTTAAACCAGTACCCTTGCCCACCTCTCGCCCATGCCCATTCGTTACCTAGGAAAACCACATGTGCCCCACATAAGGGCCAGATGGAAATTTTCGCTTGGATAGATAGCAAACTTTTATGCTCCTATGCCAGGGGAAATACTGTATAGTGTTCCATAAACTTGCTTGACAGGTGTATTGGACACATTAAATTCTCTTTAGATATGATAAGGGCATGAGTGGTTGCTCAGCACTGACTGCCCTGCAATTGGCTGACAACTAGTCCAGGGTTGCTCCCCGCTTGCTGTCCAAAAACTGCTGGGATAGGCACCAGCAAGCGAGCGACCCTCGTGAGGAGAACCAGCTACAAATAATGAATGGATGGACGAACGTAGTCACCCTATTTTGTTGTTTCTTTAACTGCAAACATAAAAATGTCACCACACCGGGTTTGGACCCAGATGCATACAAAGACAGACAGGAGTGGTGAACAACTGGATTATTTGTAGGCAAACAGGGACATACAGCTGATTGCAGCTGGCTGGAACATGGAGGTACGGGTGGCACAGGACAGGAAGAGACAGCCAAGGGATTTTTGTCCATTCAGGGGGCAAGCAGTGTGATCAAGCAGGTGGAGCAAGTCCTTTTAACCAGAGTAGTTTGCATGACAGTAGGCGGGCACAGGCAATATCGGGACACAGCCAGGTAAGACTGGGGAGCAGGCAGGCAAGTCATCGGGGACAGTAGCGTCAAGGCACAGGCAGACAAAGCATGACTGGAGGGCTGACAGGCAGGTAGTTGGGGACAGGTAAGATCGGCAAACAGGCAGACAAGCTAGGACGGCAGACAGGTGGGTAGTCCAGGACAGGCATGGTCAAGACGTGGGGAAGCAAGCTGGAGAAATGTGAGAAGGCTTGGCATGAGGAACAAGACAATCTGTGCAGGGACTGGCAATAATAAGTGGGCTTTTATACCGGGCAGGCGAAAGATGATTGGATTAATTGAAACAACAGGTTTGTAAAAAATGAATTGAAACAACAGGTTTGTGAGCAAGAATGAGCAAGAATATTGTTGCTTGAAAGGCAGGGTGTGACAAAATTAACCTTAAAAGCCTCTGTGTGTCACTGCCCTTTCAGGTTGAACATCCTCAGCGCAGTAAAAAGGCTGTGTGGCACAAATTACTGTCCAAACAGAGAAAAAGAGCTGTAGTTGCTTGCTTTAGGATGGCTCCACTCTACAACTTGCCCAGGTAAATTTTAATGTACGTTAACATTCACACAGTCCACGCAGTCATGTACTGTACATTATAAGATATTTTTACATCTATATACAGTGTTACCTTGCCACTTCCCGCTTTTTGTGGCCTCGGTGCATTTTTTTTTTTTTTTTTCTCAAAGGACTGTCACTTCACAGCAGTGCGTGATGCACTGCAACACTCCCGTGCTCAGTCTTAGCGGAGAGTTTGAAGCAGTCTAACAGGCCTAATACTCAATCTTGTTAGAATGAAAGCACTTTTGCTTAAAACTAAACAACTGCTTTTCTACATCTGGCACCCTTCAGTGTAGGGGCGTTTTGGCAAGAACTCTTCATGACTCTCAGGTTGTGTGCTTGTAGCTGTGACGAGCTAAGGGGATAAGACCCTTTAAAAGAAAACACCTTTGATAATCCCAAAATTGCATCATCTCAAGTTGCAGTTTTGGTTCTAAAATCTTTTATCACTCAGCCCTAGCAGCGGCGGTGAGGATTTAGCCACCGCAAGCAGCTGTTGATAAATGAATGTAGCGGAAACACTGTGCATCCGTGATCTTCTCCTCTCTTCTAGGCATCGTGCTGTCAACTTGTTCCTCCAAGGCTATGAGAAATTATGGATTGAGGCAGAAGAACACTTCTTTGAGGATAAACTCATTGAGGATCTTGCTGTAAGTTCACAATGCATACTGTTGCATTTTTTAGCACAAGACCATTCAGTTTGCAAATTCTTTTTTCAGCATATCCTCTTGTAAATAGCATCAATCAGACATCATTGTAACAAAGAAAACATTCCACATTGAAAAACAGTTAACAACAACATTATATAACAACAATACAACAGAACGCAGTTTGAATTTGTTGATAGGTTGAAATCCCTACTTATTCAAAGTTTTAGCGGAGACACATTTCAAATATCCATAGCAACCGGGACCTTAGGAAAACTATATTGAACTCAAACTTTCAGGAAGTGTTGAAGAGATGATATGCTCTGCATTTCTGACCCACAATGTGCTCATAGGCAGCATATCTAAACAAAAGGCAGAAGATCATGTATGAACTTAAGTACAACTTTCAAATCGGGCTATTTTTTTTTTTACACAATGCTTGGATACTGCATTGACCACCACATTCATTCCAATCTTCACACACTTGAAATATTTTGCTAATCTGTACATGTGCCGTTTGTAGTACCCAACACTATTTTTTTAACCCCACCCCCACTGTGTCAATGTCTTTGAGCAAAAGTGTGCCACCTATCAGTTACAGTAGCTAATAGTTATCTATCTGCACCTGCAAAATAACTCATGCAGTGCTGCTTTTCAGCTTTGACATGATCATGTTTCAGATTGGCCTTTACCCACCCCAGCTGCTAAGCCTTGGGCAGAGTATTCCTGCCATGAGTGAAAATACCATCCATGCTATGTTTGTTCAGGTTCATGGTTGTAGTTTGCAGACTAATGTCAAATGTTAATTTTCGACAGAAAACAAAATAATGAGCTATTGTAGTTTATTTTCCTCTGTGAAGCTTATCTGTCCAAGGCGGCTCAGTGCCGCAGTGGTTAGCACCTCCGTCTTAAGGACCCGAGTTCAAATCCACTTCTGTCCAGCCTTCCTGTGTGGAGTTTGTATGTTCTCCCCGAGCCCGAATGGGTTCTCTCCGGGCACACCAGCTTCCTCCCACACTCATCTCCCCGAGCCCGAATGGGTTCTCTCCGGGCACACCAGCTTCCTCCCACACTCAAAAACATGCATGGGTATTGGACACTCTAAATTGTCCTTAGGTGGCTGTGTGAATGTTTGTTGGTCTTTGTGTGCCCTGCTATTGGAGTGCAACCAGTTCAGGGTGTTCCCTGCCTACTGCCACAAGTCAGCTGGGTTAGGCACCAGTAAGCCTGCGATCCTCGTGAGGAAAAGCAGCTCTAGATAATGGATGGATCGATAGAAGCTTACCAACGCTGTTCCAACGACACTGCAAAACCGTCACCTAGAAAAGTAGATTGGTGATGGAAATGAAACTTAACTCTGCCATATATGGCCATCCCCCAAAAATGTTGTGCAGCCCACACTTCTAGCTACCTTCTTGTAGGTAGACAAAGGAGTATTCAAAGTCCCTTATTATATATGCATGGGTACATTTAACCTACAATTCCTTTTGTTGTTGCACAGTCTGGTCACTGGACTTTCCCCCGCTCTTGATGTTTACAGAGCAATAAAAAGCCCCCTCTTGCCTGTTGTGATCATTTATTTCACACGCAGGGTAGGGAACTCCGGTTCCTGGAGACTCTATCCTGCCTGTTTTTGATGTGTCTCACATTCAACACACCTGATTGAAATGATCAGGATCGTTATCAGGCTTCCACAGAGCTTGCTGAAGAGCTGATTGTTTGAACCAGGTGTGAAAGGCGAGGTAGGCATCGAAAATAGGCAGGGCATGGCTCTCGAGGAACCGTAGTTCCCTACCCCTACATCAAGGGAATCCACACAAATTATGGCTGCACGATTATTGCCAAAATAAAAATCACCATTATTATGGTCAATATTGAAATCATGATTAGTCATCACGATTGGTCAAACATTGCCTTTCTTTTAAACAAGCATTATATAATTATTCTAAGTACCAACAAATAAATAAATACACAAATACAACATATGCAGATAGAAACATAATATTATATTAGTATTTTTAGCACGTTCAAGTTGATTCTGGTTGTGTTCGGGTCAAGGCAACGATACATACATTGTTCATAGATATTTAAAATACACCAATCGGAGTAGCGCTCCCAGTGTTGTTGTATATCAGCTATACAATGTCTACAATGTTCTATTTTTGTATTCTATTGTGTTGCTAGCATGTTCTGGTATTAACAAGTGCTGAAAATGTGCTTTAGAAATTAGGCGAACAAGAGCCATTTGAAGAGGTTGAGGGAATGAAACATATTGACCCACTACATCAGCTCATCCAGCTTTTCAGTAGAACAGCCCTGACAGAGAAGTGGTGGGTTACACTCAAGTTGTGTCTTGGAACAAGGTTTTTTCTAGCATTTCAAAATCAAACACTGTATGTGTTGACTGTTGCAGTAAACTGGATGAAGATAATCTCTACATGGCTTACGCTGATATAATGGCCAAGGTACCTTCCAAATATACTCTCTCTCTCTCTCTCTCTCTCTATTTATTTATATATATATATATATATATATATATATATATATATATATATATATATATATATTAAACCACGCACACACACACACACACACATATGCATGTATATATATATATATATATATGTAAGTTTATATATATATACAATCAGCCCCCGGTTTACGAACACCCTGTTTTACGAACATTTCGACTTACGAGTGTGAACCGCGGAGTTTTTTGTCCCTCACTTACGAACAAACCTTCTGTCTTACGAACAATACGACATGCCGGCCATTGTATTCGGACATTTGCTTTCGCCTTGCTACGTCAACTAATTCTGAGGCTGACGCTCCTCACGGCAACGTTGAGCGCTATTGCTCTTACAATGTCACAGTCACTGTCTCAGTCACGGTGTCAGTCACGGACTCAGTCACGGAGATGCTATTGGCTGGCGTCACGTCAATCACAGAAATGCCTATATGCTATTGGCCTAACGCCTTTATCTAGCTTGATGGCACAGCTGGTCGGGATGGAAGGAAGGAGAGAAAATGAGTGAAAAACGGAAGGAAGGAATAATGTTAAGACTTTGCAAACTTTATCTGTTAGAAATGGCTTCTAAAATTGCTAGTGGCGGTAAAGGAAGAAGTAAGAGGATGATGACAATAGAAACGAAGCAGGAGATAATAAAAAAAAAAATACGAAGGAGGCGCACGCATGGTTAACCTTGGACGGAATGGACGGAACTGCTCGGCAATCTTTTAAGGGCAAGACTTTCCTTGCCGTGGGACGGACCTCGATCGACAACAAAATGGAGAGGCTTCTTCTATTATGGATTAAAGAGAAGGAAATCGCCGGTGATATGTTTTAGTTCGAGAAAAGTTCTTGTATAAGAAAATAAATCAATAAATTCTGCGGGTTGGTCTCTGCTCACCTCCGTCTCCACTCAGCTCAAGTCACGTCACCCCAGAGGACAATGTCATTTATCCTTTCTTTATCCATGTTAATTAAATTGACTGTACAGTACTAATTTTGAATGTGTGTGTAACTTCGTGATGGTTTCAACTATGACCTCACCACGCGCTGCCAGTCAATGTGTACGTACAATTGACCTCGTTTAGCTACATCAACAAAAGTCATCTGCACACGTTTAACACGGCATAGCTGATATGCTATTGCTCTTACAATGTCACAGTCACTGTTTCAGTCACGGTGTACCTCAAGACGTGGAACTCCTGCTACCATGAACTCAGAGTTCCTCGGCTTGTTGGTATAAAAGGGGCTTTATTTGTGTCAAAAACCGCTTGACACTGCATGGTAACTACTTACTAAACAAAATTCATGTCACTCGGTCATAAAACTGTGATCAAACCTCTGAAATTTTTGTGACCATCTTATCATTAGTAATGTCAACTGCTGCAACTGTTAGAACCATCCGATGCAATATTTGGAATTTTATGAGCATAAATGCTTGCTATCTCAATATACCATAGCTTAGTGACATAACACTGACCTTAAAATCCAAAATGCTGCAGCGAATCTTTGGTGGTTTGTTGCATTGCAAGCACATTTGCACAAGTAGCAATGTGGCATGTGTGGCTCAGAGCTCTTTGTCCACAAAATGAAGCAAAGGTCTTCTTCATCCAAGTCCGCCGTGTTTAGTGCCACGATTGTTGTCCCCGTTCATAATACAGATAGAGGTTGACAACCGGAAAGATGAAGCCTGAAGTCCTAGACTTATAAGTATTAGATTTGGGATAGTGCTCTTTTTCTTTTTCTAGCAGCGCTGCTTGCCATGCAAGGAGTATGGACTGGGGGGCAACTGGTGGTCACAATTTGAATGGCCATTTGAATTTTTTTTTCTCAAAAACAAACAGTTCTTCAAAAGATGCCAATACAGTAAACATCCTTTACCTGTTCCCCAAAGGAAACGGTGGCAAATGGGGGGAAAAAAATCCTGGAGATGTCAGAAAATAACTATGCCCTTTAGAAGGCTCTTGAGCACAATTTCTCCCCTCACCCCTGATGGCCATGGAACTTTTAGAAAGAAACCATTTTCACCCCCTGGCCGACGCTGTTGTTTTTATTATATGATAGAAACCCACCATATAAATCTGATTCATTATTCTTGTTATCATCAATCTCCCTTTGTTTAGTCAGTCAGTTTCCTTTTCATTTCTTAGAGCTGCCATCATGAAGATGAAGATAGCGAGGAAGTGAAAAGTTTTGAAGTAAGAGTTCTTCATCATTTGGCTTGTCTATCATTGCCAGTTAAACATGTCCAATGCCCCATTTTCATGAATAGGAGAAAGAAATGGAAAAGCAGAAGCTGTTATACCAACAGCAAAGGCTGCATAATCGTGGAGCTGCTGAGATGGTACTTCAGACCATTAGTGCCAGCAAAGGTATGTTTTTCACATGGATTCTAATACATGGGTGTCCAAGTCAAGGTCTGTGGACCACATCCATCTGAAAATAAACTTACCAGTTTTGACAGATTTGGACTTTCAAAATCGCGATATATTGCCAACATGTTTATCAGCCCATGCCAAGTCCCCCCCACATCATTCTGTGTGCTCCCCAAAAACAAATTATGTGCATCAATTTCATACATTGCTAAAATAGCAGGATGGTCATTTGACTTCATTTTTAAAAACATTGCGATATAGCACGCATTTTTACATTTACCAATTACTCGTACAATTAAATGTGATAATATTTGAGCAAACAGTTTACACTGCCCTTGATTTCAGAAGTAGTCGTTCATCAATTGTTGTTGTTATGTAACATGAGCCAATCATAGATGTATTTCGCTTCACATTTATTTGGCCTCCATCTGAATGAAACCATAACTACAATGTGTCCACTGCAAAAATTAGTCAGACACCACTGGTCTAATTAATAAAAGCCATAATGGTATCTGAATGAAATGAAGTATAAATTTGTACATGAACAGTGTTGTGCAAACTATTTTATCCCCTTTCCTGATTCATTAGAATAGAATAGAATAGAATAGAATAGAATAAAATAGAATCGTTCTTTATTGTCATTGTAAAACGTACCCTGTACAACAAAATTTGGTTATATTACATTGTCTCACTATGATATTAATATTGGTTTGATGATATGGAGCCTTTGTGAATAATAAATACACAAAAACCACAAAAATCAAGAAGGGGGGAAATACTTTTTCAAAGCACTGTACCCTATTTGTGAGCTACCTAAATATCACGTTTCATGGAATTTGAGGACGTCGTTTTGCATCGTACAGAGATCTAATACATGTATTAACTGAAGTGCAAACAAATAGTGTCTGTGTAAAAGGTCAGTTTGATTCCTTTGAACCAGGTGAGATGGGTCCCATGGTGGCCTCAACTCTCAAACTGGGCATTGCAATTCTCAATGGAGGAAACTCAACAGTGCAACTGGTACCATCATTATTGTCCATTTTGTCCATGTGTTGTGTTTCACTCAATGCAAATAAATTGTCTGATCTTTGGACAGAAAATGCTGGAGTATCTGAAGAACAGAAAGGACGTGGCCTTCTTTCAGAGTCTTGCTGGTCTCATGCAGTCGTGCAGGTAACAGTGGAACTTTTAAGGGTTGGACGAGAATATGATTATCAAACGGTCTATTACGATGAACGACCACTTGAATGTTCCGTTAACATTTTGTTTGGTTTGTTGTCTTTAAATTTAACAATCATAATTTATTCCTCAGTGTTTTAGATCTAAATGCATTTGAAAGACAGAACAAAGCAGAAGGACTGGGAATGATCACTGAGGAGGGATCAGGTAAAATCTATGGTAAATATACATTGTGCAGAGTTTGCAAAAGCACCATTTGCTAATTTCGGGAAATGTGCGTGTGTATGTATGTATATATATATATATTATTTTGGTGTTCGTCTGGATTGTTACATCAATCTAAAATGCCTTGTTTAGCCACCTCTACTATATCAAGGTGATTGCCTACCACTATTTTGTCAGTCTAGATCTGGAAGTCCCACAGGATCTTGGCTCTCGTGTTCTGAACCCTTGCGCGGTAACTTATCCAATCCTTTGATCTATACATCAAAGACATTTCACATGAAAGGGAAAATTTGGAAGAAGATACTCGGAAGCTGAAATTTAGCCAAGATGGTGACAAACATCTAAAATTTCAACATGGCCAGACCGCTTATTTATTACACTTACCAGGAATGTGCCATCCCTTAGCAAAGATACTGCGACAATGATGTGGAAGAAAACCCTAAAATGGTCAAAATACTGTACGTCACATTCTCTCAGGATTTTTTCTGTTGTGGGTTTGGGTTCTAGCTGTGTTTTCCTTGCGTCTATCTTTTGGTCTGATTTGTTCCACCTGTGGTACTAGTGTCTCAGCCAATCAGCTTCCCCTGCCTCTTGTTCCCTTCCAGCTGTTGTGTGGTTTTCCTAAATAGTGTTCATGTATTTAAACTTGTCCAAAGTCGGTATTTGAGGGCAGCTGTTCTGTATGTTTTCCAGGTTTCTTTTCCTGACTCACCTGATACAAATGATCAGGACCGTTATCGTGTTTCTGCTGAGCTTGCTAACGAGCTGATCATTTGAATCACGTGTGTCAGGAAAAGAAACCTGGAAAACATGTAGGACAGCGGCCCTCGAGGACGGACTTTGGACACCCCTGATTTAAACCCTAGTTTTGTCCCTGGTAGTTGTTGGGCTATTGTCTAATGTCATTTTTCTTGCTGCCCTATGTTGTTGCGTCCAGAGAATTCCGTTGCCTCCCTGCCACTGTTTTCCCGTGAGTTTAGTTTTGGTTTCAAGTTTTTGTTTGTTACTTTGGATCCCGTATCGTTTGTGTTTGCCTCGTCGCTTTGTGTAGATAAATTCTTCCTTTTTTTTGTTTTTTTTTGAGGACATCATCTCCTGTCCTCCTTGCATTTTTTGATTCATATTTCCCACACCCCTTACCAACATGCCCCGTGATCGTGACAGCACAAAGGTTAACTTAAAAGTGGATGTGTCTTCTGGAGATGAGATGATGAAGGTCTTTGCCATATTAATATGAAAAAGAGTAATTGCCTCAAAGCCTTATAATTTAGCCGGACTAGTGGTCATCTTGGGTCATAGCAGCCACAGTCTTCAAAATGATTCACTTAATTTGATTTAGGTTATTTCAGCATGACAACAATTTATATTTGTGTCTGTCTCACTTTTTTGGCCAAGGCTATTGAGAAGTGTACAAATTGTGAGTGGTTCTTGACCTTTTTTTCAGTGATGATTTTCGTGAAGCATTCATGGTTGAGGTAGGGGGCAGGGGTGACCAAATCTGGTCCTTGTGGGCACCTATCCAGCTTGTTTTTGGTGTTACCCTCCTCAGATGCACCTGATTATGATATCAATGTTCTGCATACCTTCCTGATTAGCTGGTCATTTGAATCAGTTGCGTTGGAGAGAGTTGCGCCGAAAACATGCTGAATAGGTGCCCTCAAGGACCATAGTTGGTGATCCCTGTTCTAGGGGTTAAAATCACTGACTTTGTGCACAGAGGATTTAAAAAGATTGAATTTATGTTACACCGATATATATATGAATAATTTTAAATTGCCTGACTATCGGTGGAGATTGATTGCGTCAATGTTTTTGACCTCATGTGTTTTTTTTTTGTTTGTTTGTTTTTTTTTTAAGAGCAGTATCCATTTGTGTGGCATTGATTCAGAATGATCCTGTAGTCAACCAGGCAGTGCTGAGGTAGATGCTTCTCATTTTCCAGTCTTGAACGATTGAACTGTGAAACAGCAATTGTTGTTCAGTACCTCTGATATTATTCAAAAGCCTTTGTTTAGTGCTAAGGCAGATTTTTTTTACATTATCCTTTTCACCTGGTTATAGTTATAGGTTATAGTTTGGTAATTTGATTGAGTCGCTCCCTTCTGGGGGTCCTTTTTGACAAGTACTGGTTGACTCTGTGTTAGCCATTGTTGATGGGTCCTTGTTTCTAGCAATAGGTTCATTTATGCTGCCAGGCATTCGCAGAGAGTACTTAGCTTCTTTAACCAGTAGGCATAAATCATCACACTTTTGTAGGGCTTGGAACCCACTCTTGATGTTTGGGGTGGTGAAAAAAATCAATGAATTTGTGTCCTGGCTCCTCCTTGCCCTTGTGTCTTTGCACAAGACATAGCGAATTGAACTAAATCCATCTCCAGCTGTTTATGTTGTTTGGTGGTCTCCTCAAAATATTCTGTGTTGCCATTTTATGATTGTGTTGTCTTCTTCAGAATGCATATTTTTGTATGTGTACATTATTTAATCGATTTGTACTGTATATGTCAGAGCTCATTTTTGTCTGAATGTATATGTGAAATTGTATTTACATATTTATTTTGCCTCTGTGTGGTATTTGTTCTGTTTGGGACAGGTGAGAAGGTTATCCGAGACGATAAATTTACCTGTGACCTCTTTCGGTTTCTTCAGCTTCTCTGTGAAGGACACAACTCAGGTATTGGATAAGAATATCAAGACACTTTAAAACCGAATGAATAAATACTATTATTAAATTATTAATTATTACAATTAAGTGGAAATTTACCTATCTGGTCCAATTACAGATTTCCAGAATTACTTAAGAACTCAAACAGGGAACAATACCACTGTCAACATCATCATTTCGACTGTTGACTACCTCCTCAGAGTACAGGTTTGACACCCTTACTTTTCATCATATTTTCTCTGAAATTTGTGTTTTAGAACATGGTTCTATTGATTTTATTTGTAAGTTATAGTTTTGATTTGAATTTAACAGATTTTTTTTTGGAACATGAACCCTATGTAACACGTAACCTTCAAAATGCTGATTTGACTTCAAGTTCTTGCTAAAATTCCAAACTTGCAAGTTGGCTTCAACTTTTCAAATTTTTTTTTTTTTTTTTTTTTGGGGGGGGGGCTATTTTTGTTCCCAAATTCTCTTTTGAAGTTTTTACCGGCCTTTAATTTCAAAACTAGCAAAAGTGTGTGAGGAACCTGAACATTTATCTGACTTCACAGCCCTCTGACAGAAACTAACTATAACGTGGCCCACAATAAAACTAATTTCACACCCCTGATGTAGATCATCAATCCAAGGACCAAATTTTGGACGGATTATCTTTAATATTCAACTTCAACTGGAATCTGTATTGGTGTGGAGAGTAACTAATAATTATCTTGATCTATCTATCTATCTATCTATATATATATATATATATATATATATATATAGAGGGAGAGAGAGAGCGAGAGAGAGAGAGAGAGAGGAATAGAAAGCCTCAATAAGCATGACGAGTGCAACTTGTCCACAGTTGTCAGCAACATGTTTAGTTATTACCCAATTGAACGCATTATATAATTATTAGTTTTAAAGAATACAGTACAGTGCTATTAAGTTTATTTCTTTATTAGAGATATTAAAAAAAAAGTTTTGGAGAGAATGGGCAAGGCCTGGAGCAGGTCCCTGGATAACACTGATTTGATGACCGGTTTGAATATTGAGTTAGGAGCTTTGGCACAGAATGTCTTTTAATGAGGTACCACTGTAATTCATTGTACAGTATAGTTCATTACACTAGAACTTTTCCATTACCTGATTCATTTGGTGAAGTTTGGGTACACAACTGTGCCACTTTTCCTTCTGATATAGTACGCATGAGGGTTTTTTTTCTTCTTTGACAGCACATTATTATACTGTATTTGACTTGACTGTTTACCTGCTCCCTTTCTCATGTACCTTTCTTGTCTCCCTTTGTTCTTAGGAGTCTATCAGTGATTTCTACTGGTATTACTCTGGGAAAGATGTAATTGAGGAGCAGGGACAGAGGAACTTCTCAAAGGCAATTAATGTTGCCAAGCAGGTTTTCAACACACTGACAGAATATATCCAGGTACAACAATACAGATGCAATCATGGACTTGATCTTTTATTGAAGTCCTCATTGCATGGGCAACTTTTTATTCATATAAATGCTTTATACAATTGCTTTGTTGAAAGAGGAGCTACGTAGTAACTCATTCACTGTCAGCCCAGTTTAAATTGAATTTAAAGTATTTAGCTTTCAAAAGGGCAGCACGGTGGAAAACTGGGTAACGTGTTCCTCACGGTCCAGAGTTCCCAAGTTCGATTCCATCTCTGGCCTTTTTGTCTGAATTTTGCATGTTCTCCTGGTACTTTAATTTCCTCCCACAATCCTAAAAACATGCATGGAAGGTGTACAGTATTAGAACTCCAAATTGCCCTTAAGTTTTTGTGAGTTTGAGTCTCTGGGTGTCCCCCGCCTACTGCCCAAAGACAGTTGGGGTAGACACTAGCACACCAGCAATCCTAATAAGGATAAGCCGCTATAGAAAATGGATGGATAGCTGTCAATGACAATTAATGAGTTAGGTCATACATCACCAGCCCAGTAGAAATTTATCTTTGACATCTGTAGCTTTCAGTGGTGGTGAATAAGGTAAATGATTGATCTATGAGTTACAAAATAAAATCTGTTTAAATGAATCACTTTTTTTTTTTTTTTTTTGCTTGTGAACTTGTGAAAAAACTGTGCTCATACTTTGATTGTTACAGGGTCCATGTACTGGCAATCAGCAGAGTTTGGCACACAGTCGTCTGTGGGATGCTGTCGTTGGGTTTTTACATGTTTTTGCTCATATGCAAATGAAATTGTCCCAGGTATGTTCAAGTTAAATAACAAAGTCCTAAGCATGTATCCACTATGCTACAAATACTGTATCTATACATGTAGCCAATGGTACATTTTTGTCAGGGTTACAAAACAGTTGCAAAGGTGTTTGTAAATAACTTTTGCCTTTTGCAATTCCTGAGGAACCATGAAGAACACCCAACATTTACAAGCATTTGCAAGCATTCGTCAAACATACAGGCATGAGTGTAGTGGTTTGATGGGCAAACATTTGGCAAAGGTACTAAATGCATTTTCACATTAGTGGTTTGCCAGGGTTCATTCAAGATGGCAAACATTCTCCAAAAGATCACCAACAGTTTTAGTCATTTTTCTTGTCGCAAGAAAAATTTTAAAGTATTCTACATTTTTTTTTTTTGCAACAGGAACGATACAAGGGAGCATCTGGCAAACGTTTGCTACCTTGAACAAACCTAAACAAGAACATCCGCTACATTTGCTGATATTTGCCCTTCAATGGCACAAAGGCTTTCACAACATTAAATAAATCATTTAATAGTATATCTCATTCTTATAATAAAGTCATTTTTTTCATTAATAAAATACCCACTTTATTTTTCCATAATTGCCCTTGCAGTAGAACCTTTGTTCAGCAATGACTGAAACATGAAATCTTACACAATTTCACTCTGAAATATTCTAAAAGAACATTTGCCAGTCAATTTATCTTTAATGCTGACATGACAACGTTATCTCAGTTGAACTGCTTGTAAAGAATGCCTAAAACATCGGGTCCACAGTGGTTGAAGCCTTTTCTTCCAAATGTAAAAGGTCTGCATTATCCAAATAATTTTTGTTTGAAACTCATCTTTATCAATACAGGTCTTTTAAAACAGCCAAGCTGTGCAATTTCTTGTCAGTTAAACTAAATAGTGTATTTTGTGCAGTAAAACAAAACGATACAAATCTGTATATGAGCTACGTCACTGAACATCGCTTAAGCTGTTTTGAGATAAAGCACAGCAAAGCATTGTGTTTTGATGCTTTGACTGTTAGCTTACTGAATTGTAGTTTGTAAATAAAAAACAATAATGTTATAAACATTTCATTGGTAAGCTGATTTATTCATAACCCTGGGCATTTGTGACCCAAGATTTCACTGTGCTTATGTTCTCTGCTTTGTTGGTTAGTGTGCTGAGAGAAATAACGGAGTGATATTTTAACGTGTTTTTCCTGCAGGACTCTAGTCAGATTGAGTTACTGAAGAAATTGATGGATCTTCAGAAAGACATGGTGGTCATGTTGCTTTCAATGATGGAGGGTATGACCATCATTTTGTATACATGGGCTAAGAGAGAATGATGGGGGGGACACAGCTATTGACAGAGTTTTGGTATCACGTATCGAGTTATCTGATTAAAAAAAAAATGCAGAATCACGTGAGTGAAACTTGTTTATTGAATTTGAATGGAAGGTTACGTGTTGTTCACTGCAGCCACTCATCATTAACTTATCAATTATCTCCAAAAAATATGTCACTTAACTGCTTTTATTTGAAAATTTGCTCACAGTGTGCTGACATTTTCTGTGCTGTTTTACATTGGCAGGCAATGTGGTTAATGGGACCATCGGAAAGCAGATGGTTGACATGCT